>NW_027187351.1:26535523-26536491 GCF_028583685.1 Petaurus breviceps papuanus
ACACACACACACACACACACACACACACACACACACACACACACACAAACTAGCCATGTAACCTTGGGCAAGTTACTTAACCCCAATTGCCCTCCAAAAAAAAAGGAAAAAAAAGATTAAAGAATGCTGAGAAATGCAATGATCAACAAAAGAATCAGACATGCATTTTCAGATATAACCAGTGTAAGAATTTGTTTTGCTTAACCATGCATAGATGATACTGAGACTTTTTTTTTTAAATCAAAATGCTGGGGTAGTGTTGGAAAGACAAAGAAAGAGAGGGATAGAGTAACAAAAACAAAAAGAAAGGAAGAACAAGAAAAGAAAGAAAATGGGTTTGTTAAGACTTTTTAATGCAGAAAACAGAGACAGAAAGGAGTACACAATCCAACAACTCAGTTTTGAAAGCTATAGTTTGAATGTATATTCTTAAAAAGTGACTGTATATAATAAAGATTTTCAGTTCCCTTTTTTTCCCACTATGTGTGAGCTTATAGCTGCACTAAGACTTAGGAAATACTTTCTATGTAAATGACCATTGTATTTGGTATTTATTAAGTTCAGAACAAAAAGTAAGTTAAAAAAAAAAGACATGCTCCTACGAATCTGCCAAAATAACCTAATATGCAACTTGTTTGTCAATCCCCCCCCCCATTTCCTAGTGGTTATGTCTTACAAGTTCACTAGTCACTTTGGATGTTTCCATTAATTGTTCCCTTGGTCTTCTCCTAGCGAAAGGGGTCAAATCTGAGAAGATAATAGCAATGTTTTTTGATTCTTTCTCTAAAAAACCCTGCTACCAAAACCAAAAAGAAACTAGCCCCTTGACTCTCACTTAAAATCAGATTTGGGTTTTTAGTGTTAATATGGGAAATGTCCCTTGGTGGTTTCATCTTTGATATAAACAAAACCTGCCGAATGGTGTGTGTGTGTGTGTGTGTGTGTGTGTGTGTGTGTGTGTGTGTGTG
>NW_027187351.1:26536501-26597379 GCF_028583685.1 Petaurus breviceps papuanus
GTGTGTGTGTGTGTGTGTGTGTGTGTGTGTGTGTGTGTGTGTGTGTGAGAGAGAGAGAGAGAGAGAGAGAGAGAGAGAGGAGTAGATATTTCCATAATTAAATCTGCATTCTTTTTAAAAATTTTACCATAGAAATTGTTCTGTCAGTTCTACTCATTTCACTCTGCATCACTTCATACAAGTCTTCTCACGTCTCTCTAAAACCATCCATTTCATCATTTCTTATTATACCATAATGTCCCATTGCCTTCATAGATAATTTATACAGTCATTTCCCATTTCTGATTCTTTGATATAACAAAAAGCACTTCTATAAATATTTTTATACATATGGTTCTTTTTCTTCTTTGATTTTTGTGGGGGTATAGACATGTTGATATCTATCATGTGGTCTAAATAGTTGAATGACGTTTAGGACAGTTTCAAATTTCTTTCCCAAATGGCTGGGAATAGCTCTGCCAACCACTGTAACTATCTTTCCAAAGCCCCTCCAATAATCTTATTTTTTTTTCAATCAGATTTGATTAAAATATCACAGGTATGAAGCAGAGCCTTAATTTGTATGTCTAAATTTATTAGCGTTTTGGAGCATCTTAAAATATCTATTGATACCTTGAATTTATTCCTTTGAAAACTGCCTTTTCATATCATTTGAACTTTTATCAATTGGGGAATGACTATCATTTTTGTATATTTAAATCAACTTTTTATATAACTTGGATATCAGACATTTATCTGAGAGGCATACTGCAAAGATTTCTCCCCAGTTACCGTTTTACTTTTGAACTTCAACTATATTGATTTTGCTAATACAAAATCCTTTCAATTTTCTACAATACAAAATTATCCACTTTATCTTCTATGATCCTCTCTATTGCTTGTCTGGCCATGAACTTTTCTCCTAACCTTAATTGCAAAAGGTATTTTTCTTTGATTCTCTAATTTTTATGCAGTAATCTTTTATGTCTATTTCATATTTTTGTTTGGGATTTATTGTCATAAATGGTGTGATATACTTGCTTAAACCTAATTCATGCCAGGTGGCTTTTCAGCTTTTCCAGCAGTTTTTATCAAGCTGTGAGGTCTTATGTAGCAGTTGGGAACATTGAATTTACTAACCACTATGCCATTCTGTTTGTGTATGTTAAGTACCTAATTTATTCCATTGGTTGATCTTTCTATTTGTTAATTAATAAGAAACACTTTTGATTATTAGTCACATTGTTTGAGATATGGCATTGCTAAATTCCTTTTTCCCCCTACCCCCTTACGTCCTTTAAGAATCTTGAGATTTTATTCTTCTTTATGAATTTTGTAATTATTTTTCTAGCTTTCTTAAGTACTCGATTGATTGATTAGTATGGCACAAAATAAGTGAATTAATTTTAACAGTATTATTGTTTTTATTCTACTGGCACAGTTCAGCCAGTGAATCAATGTATGTCTACTTATTTAAGTTGGGTTTTATTGAAACAAAATAAAAGCAACAAAGACAACCCTGCAAAAATCTCCTGAAGCACTTAACTATGTATGTGATATAATTAAATCATCTTTAAAATATTCCTCTAAAAATAAATTTTTTTTTCACTTTGTTTTTGACTCTTTGTATGGTCAGAATTTATTATTACCACAAATACTTAAAAGAGCCTTTCAGATTTTGTAGATATTGTGGCTTAATTGAATGAAGTTTATGACATCTTCCTATTCAAAATATCATAGTAATTTCTAAAAGGAAATATCAGATATTTGTGCAGTAGAATTATAACTATTTTTAAGTTTTTCTGCAGAGCACTTTGTATTTACATGCATATATTTCCTTTGAGGATCTTCATAAGTAGACTCCAAAATATTTTATACATTCTGCAGTTATTCTAATATAATTTATTTTTATCTCTTGTTGTTGGATGGGTTTTGTGGCCTATAGAAAGATTGTATATTGGTTTATTTTATACTTTGCTGAAATTATTCTTTTAATTAATATTTGTTGCATGTTTTCTATTCTCCTATATTTATTCTCTCATTTTTTTTCTCATCTTATTGCTATCATTAGCATTTTATCATTATGTTATTTAAAGGAGTGATTATAGACCTCCTTGCTATACTGTTATTCTTATTGGAAAAGTCTCTAGTTTATCTTCATTACATATACTGTTGGTTTTCCATTTGAAGTAGATATTATATGTGATGACCCATGGATTCTTTGGGATTAAATTGTTTGTTGCCTAATTAATTTTACTTGTTTAATATACGTTTTTGATCATTTTTCCATTTTCCCCTGTATTTGTTTGTGATGTGTAGTGCTGTAATGGGAATGTAGATTTGGAAGATCTTCCCTGCCCCTAGGCTAAAGTGCACGTGAAGCCTGGGGTGGGAGGCTTGTTTTTCAGTAGATACTTCTTGATGGGCCAGTGAGTCAATAAGGTTGTTACATTCTCTGAGCCAGGAGAAGGCTATATAAGCCCTGATGTGTAGCTTTGTTTTGGGACTCAGTTTGAGAAGTGTTCTGTGATTTGATCTGAATTCTGGGAAGCCGTTGTTGAGAGTCCCCCCGGCTTTGAAAAACCCAGATGTGGAAACCCAGATGTTGACTGGGTATAGATGTAATGGTTGGACAGTTTGGAAATCTGTCTACTTGATCTGTTTCTGTCTTGATAATTCTGCCTGTATGCTTTGAAGTTCGGGGTGCTGACCTTTTTCCCCTGAACAAGGTAAACGATATATGTCTGACTGATTAAAGTAAGCTTGTTAACCCATTTTGAGTTGCTTTCCTTTAACAAAGCAGATCCAAGAACCTGTGGTAGCTGCAAACCCTGAGGACGCTTGGGGTGCTTGCTGCTACAAGTGCCCTAATACATAACCACTTTTTTAAAGGAATACGCACAAATTACTAGTATGATACTTCTTATTCTGATGAATTAATCTCTAGAGATCAATCCTATCTATGTTTGAAAAATTATATTCAGGTTTCTAATTTCCTTCTTATGTATCTTTTTATAAATAATATCAGATAATATTTTAAGTACTTTTTGAACCTGAAAGCACTATTTAGATGTAGTTATCATTATTCTTATTATTCATAATTATATTTTGTTTAGATTTGTCTCTATATGAATGAGATACATTTAAATCTGCATCTATTATAGTTTACTCTCCTTTCAAACTGATTAAATTGTCTTTTAAGTTATTAGATTCTATGTCATTTGCTATAGATACATAGATAGATTGTAAGTATTTGGGTTAACTCATCATATATGATGTTTTTAACTAGGCATATGGTGATACTTGATCATAATGGCTCATGGGAGCCAATTGCTAAATTTTTAGAGTAAATGTTTGCACTTCAGAAATTGGCAAATGTTATAAAACCAGGTTTGATTTACAATTTTGCTGATTTCTAGACTTAACAAAGTAATGGAGACAATTTTAATAATATAGTTTAAATGTAAAAGTATGTTGTATGTTTTTAGAGATCCAGTTGTTAAACATTTCTCAACACACCACTACTTTTAACCATAATGTAGTTTCCCTGTTTGTTCCTTTTAATCATGTTTATTTTTATTGTTGCCTAGTACAGGGTCATTATAGCTACCCCTGTTTTTTTTATTTCACCTGGAGAATAATAGACTTTACTCCAGTCACTTATTTTAATTTTGTGTGAATCTTTATGTTCAAAGAATATTTCTTGTAATCAGCATATTGTTTTAATATATTAAGCATCTTTCTGTTTTATAAGTGAGTTTATTTCATTCAGTTCATAGGTATGGTTGTTATGTATTTCTGACTTATGGGACATGTAACTAACAAGTGAAGGACTACATTTTTTCCTCTGGTCCTCATAACCCCTCAAATCTCTCCAAAAAAGGAATTTTGTACAAGGGATAAAGAAATTTCAGGTGATCCTGCTTCATAGGACACCAAAAACCCAAAGTAAAACAAATAAACTGATAAACTAACCTCAGAGAAGGCTAATTGTGCCTAACCCACAATGTCCTCACTGATCACCTCTTACCCCTTCACCTACCACAGGTCAATGACTGCACAAGTTAATCCATGGGTTAGCTATAGAATTCAACTCTATCCCTCCATTCTCCCAGTGGAGTACCATGGAAAAACTAAAAGGTAGGAGCTTTTCCTGACTGAACAGTAGCATGGTAATGCATTATACTGCAAGATAGTACAACCTGAGAACTGAGGAACAGAGGGAACTGGATTAAGACATATGTGCTTACATGACAATTAAACCTGAGATAAAGAACCCTACATCTAGCTGGGACCCATTCTATCTACCTGGAAGTCACTTGGGGCAGATACTGAGGTTAGTGAAATATGAACTGCCCTCTGCGGATGAAGGTTAAGACAACTGAGATGTAGCCTTTGGGGGAATTGCCATAAAAGGTCAAGTGAGCAATAAAGATAATAAGGGGAAAAAAGACTGAAATTATTCTCAGCTAAAGACCTTGAATAGAATCAGATAAACCAACAGGAAATATATTAATAATAGGAGGGAATGTCATCTCCAGATTAAGTAAAACAGTCATTTATGAAAAAATATTATAAGACAAAGGAAAATGAATCAACGACTGATGAGGCAAATGAATCTGTGGATATCCAAGAGAGCATGGAACCACAATAGAACATTCTTGAATGTTTTAAAAGAGAAAAAAGAATTGTGAAAGCAGAATTTGTGATTTGTCTAGCAGGAATAGTTGGTAGAGGGGCGGCCAGGTAGCACAGGGAGTAGGAGCACTGGCCCCAGCATTGGGATGACCTGGGGATCGAATCCGGGCTCAGATGCTCAGCACCACACCCAGAAATAACTGGCCATGTAACCTTGAGCAAGTTACTTAACCCCGATTGCTTTAAAAAAAAAAAGAAATAGTTGGTAGGGCAGAAAAACTTGAATTCAGTGGTAAGTCTCATCAAAGAAAGAAAAGAGATTAGGATCTGATTGTGATATGAAGGAAAGTCAGGAAGAAGAGAAGAAAACAAATATATGTTTTCTTGAGCCCTCTCTTTCCCCCATTCTCTCATTTTAAAATATGAATGTTTTGAAAGAAAAGCATTGTTCTTCATCTTGTTAATCTAAATTTTTTTAAAATAAATTTTATTGATATTTCCTATTTTTTATTATCATAGCTATTTCAGACAACTTTCCTCCCTGCCCCTCTGAGAGAACTGTCTCATATGACAAACAGTATTCTTAGGAAGAAAAAAAATCATATAGCTTATCGTGCATTGAAAAATTCCAAAAACATGTAAAGTGTGCAACACTGATGGATCTCCCACCTCCAAGAAGGGGTCTATTGAGAATGTCTTTCCATTTCTTTTAATTCAAGTCTTGCTTGATCTCTGTTATTTTGTTACATTTACAGTTAATTTTTGGTGTGTTTATTCTTTACATTTACATTGCAGTTACTATGTATATTGTCTTCTTGATTCTGCTTACTTCATTTTAAATCAGTTTATATACATTTTCCCATGTTTCTCTGTATTAATCACACAGTATAACATAGCACAGTAATATTTTATTATATTCATGGACCATAATTTATTTAGCCATTTTCTCAATTTGATTGGCATCTACTTTGTTTCCAATCTTAACTATCACAAAAAGTGCTGCTGTAAACACTGATGGGGACTTTCTTCTAACTGATGACTTCCTTGTAGTATAAACCCAATAATGGAGTTTCTGGTTTAAATGAGATAGACATTTTAGTCATTTGGTTTGCACCACTCCAGATTACTTTCCAAAATGGCTATATAATTTCATATATTCTTCAACAATGTATTAATGTGCCTACCCTTACACAGCTCCTACAACATTGACCTTTCACACTTTTGTGGTAATTTTATTTTTTGCCAATTTGTAGGGTTTGAAGTGAAACCTCAGGATTGTTTTGACTTGCATTTCTCTTGCTAGTAGTGATTTGGAAGCATTTTAAAATTGTGAATATTTTGCAGTTCATTTGAGAATTATTTCTTCATAGCCTTTGAACATTTTTCAATTGAGGAATGGCTATGAGTTATGTGGCAGTGAGGTGGAGTAGTGGAGAAAGCACTGGGTCTAAATTTAGGAAGACCTGAGTTCAAGTTCACACTCAGACACAGGTGTATGGTCCTGTGCAAGTCATTTAGACTTTTTTGTTGCAGTTTCCTCATCTGTAAAAAGAGCTAGAGAAGGAAATGGCAAACTATTCCAGCATCTTTACCAAGAACATCTCAAATGGAGTCAGGAAGGCTGTGTGTGTATAAAATTTATGCATATAAACATATATTCTATATGTATATATTGCTTATAAATCTGTATTTGATGGAATCTGCTTCTTTCGCTCTATTTGTCTTTTTTTCTCTCAGTCAGATCCTGATTATAGTTTCTTACCCTTTTTCTTCTTTTTTAAAATTCTCTCTTCACTTCACACAAAACCCTCTTAAGAGGATTTTTGCTTATTATGTTTTGTATATGACTAATCTCTTAATTCTTATCTCTCTGTCTTTGCCAAGTTGAGTTTAAAGAATGTCTACACTCAATTGTGTGTGTATATGTATATTCAACCCTCCTTTGTCTCATTCAGATGAGAGTCAGATTGATGTGCAGCTAGCGGCCTTCAAACCTTCCTGTATATTTTTATAATTTTCTCAAACACTTTGATTATGTGTGATAGCAAGTTTAACTCCCTTCTTCCTTCATTGTTACTGAGTCTATTAATTTTCCTCCCCTGTTATCTTTTTCTTTTAAGATCATTAAGATATAGCAAAATGTCTTCCAGGTCCTCTGTCTTATTCATTCCCTCTATCACTCTTGAAGACCTTACTCAGGGTTTTGAGGAGAAACTTTTTAAATTTTCTTTTCCCACTCATAAACTCTTCATCGAAATTACTAAAATGTATTTACCTTTCTATGTTTCCCTTGACTCCTGTTTCAACTTCTCAAATCATCTACTTAGCTCTGATCTCATGATACCTGGAGATTCTCTATTTCATTAAAAATCCTTTTTTAAAAAATTCTGTAGATTATACTTGGGGCAACTAGGTGGCACAGTACTAGGCCTGGAGTTAGGAAGACTCATCTTCTTGAATTCAAATTCAGCCACAGATATTTACTATCTATGTGACCCTGGGTAAGTCACTTAACCCTGTTTGCCTCAGTTTCCTCATCTGTAAAATGAGCTGGAGAAGAAATGGCAAACCACTACAGCATCTTTGCCAAGAAAATTGGGTCACAAGGAGTCACAGTTGTATCTAACTGAAAAATGACTCAACAACAAAAAGATTACACTCAGCTTTTTCAGGTAAATGATTATTTTGTAATTATTTTTGTTTTTGCTTTCTGATGTGTCATATTATAACTTTTCTTTTATTTATAGATACTGGGTATTATTTGAACCTAACTTGATTCTTTAGTAGTTGAATTCTTTCTCTGGCTGCTTGTGATATTTTTTTTATTCAACCATAAAGATCTTGATTTGGGCTATGACATTCCTGAGAGTTTTCATTTTAGAGTTTCTTTCAGGAGGTGACTAGTGGATTATTTCTGTTTTTACTTTACCTTCTAAGCAATTATATACTTCACATTCTTGTTTTATTGAAATATTGTATTCAGGAATTTTATGCTCAAAGTTTTCTATAGTTGATTATTCTTAGTTTATCTTTCCCTGGCTGCTTTTATAGGCTGCTTTTTTTCAAAAATTAAAAAAATGGATTATACACACACATATACACATACATATATATATATATACATATTTATATGCATGTGTATTCATGTGTATATGTATATATGCATACATACATATATGTCTATATACATATACACGTATTGTCTTTCATTTTGATCTGATATTTTCTATTATGTCATAGATGTCACAGATTACCAATCTAATTTTTTGTTATTTGAGTAGTTTTGTATCTCCCATTTTAAGTTGTTTCTCCTTATCCATTCTTTCCTTGGAAAGTCTCATTTCTTTCCCCCATTCTTTCTTTAAGAGCTCTAATTTCACTTATATTTTGAATTTTAAAACTTTTACTTTATTTCCTCTGTGAATTTTGATAGAGGTTCTGTTAAATTGTTGTTAAAGCGTTGTGGTTGTGGTTTTGCTTATAGTTTATGCAGAATTATTATCTTTTTCTGGATTTCTTTCTTAAGTCTCCCTGTTTTTATGATATTTATTAGTTATTGGTATTTTGTGTATATTCATTCATGTTTTTAGCCATATTTCCTTCATTGATACCTTAGGCCAAGACCAGGCTCTGTGCCATTCCAGATGACATTATTACTGATCTATAGTATTTTGGGGCCAGGCAATGAAGGCTGTATTTTTCCAATGGCTCAAAAGTAGCTGGGGCAAACAGTATGTCCGCTAAAGGCATTAGCGTGTATGTGGCATTGAGCATTAGGACTGTTGTAGTTGAACCAAGGATGCTGTGCTACCTAGGACTGGTGACTATGAGTTAGATTGAGCAAGTAGATTCTGATCCAGGATACACCTTCATCATTGCCCTTTGAGTCACTTTTTATAGTCAGGGTGATACAGTTCCAAACTTCAGGTTCCTTTCCTAGACATTGGTTCAGTATCTAGTCTCCTTTGCCCAACACTTCAGGCTCTAGACTTTTTTTAGCTCACCCATGTCTTATGTTGAAACAGTGTCTGGCTGAACCTCCTTTCAAGTGCCCACAGTCTTTTGGTTTTCTCTCTGTGTGGATCTGGGATGCCCTCATTAGAGTCTCCTTTGATTTATCAAGTATTTCTTGGTCTAGTACTTTTTAAAAAAGCTATGTTAGAGTAGATGTGAGAGAACTCAGTTGTTCCATTTCAATTTACTCTGACCTCTTGAGGAAAGTTTTAAAGTGTTAGATTTGTTCTTCTTCATCCCAAATGACTTGTGTAGGAGTTACAGAGAGGTTTATTTAGATTAGATGCAAAGAAAAACTTCCTGATAATGAATGCTACCCCCAAATGTGAAGGTTTTCATTGAGAGTCAATATCCCTCACTAGGTGCAACTAGGTGGCACAGTACATAGAGTGCTGGGCCCTGAATCAGGAAGAGTCATCTTTCTGAGTTCAAATTTGATCTCAGACACTTATGAGGTATGTGACCCTGGGCAAGTCACTTAACCCTGTTTGCCATAGTTTTTTCATCTGTAAAATGAGCTGGAGAAAGAAATGGATAACCACTGAGTATCTTTGCCAAGAAAATCCCAAATGGGATCAGGAAAAGTCTAACATGACTGAAAAAACAACAAAACAATAAGAACAAATTCCTTACTAGAGTTTTTCAAGTAAAGACCATATATAGCATGAGTTTTTAATCTGGGCATTTGTGAACTTTTTTGTTTTTTATAGCCTAACTGTATTGCAATATAATTAGTTTCATTTGTTATACTATGTTTTTTATCTTGTGCATTTAAAAATGCAATATTGAGAAGGGGTCTATAGGTTTCAGTCGATTTTCAAAGGTGTCCATGGCCCCCTCAAAGGTTAACAAGCCCTGACTTACAGAAGATATTGTAGAGAAGATTTTTAGTCAAAAATAGGTTGGACTCATGGAGATCATTTACCATTCTGAGCGTATCGAGGCAGAGAAACTTCTTGGCCTAGTCAGAGGACCTAAGTTCAAATTCTGGTTCTACCATTTTACTACTTAATTAATCTTAGAAAGTTATTTCTTTCTCAGGGCCTCAGTTTCAGAATAGATTGCCCTTTGAAGTTTGCTAAAAAATCTAAATCTAGAATCCTAAGATTCTGTGATTTTTGTTACATGCAATTTGCCATTGGGTCAGAGACATCAAGTACCATTCACTCCCTTGTTTACCAACAAAGAATTGGGTTGTGCTTTGATTGCATCTGAAATTCAGAATGAGTGTTTCTATTCCAGGTCCCATTAAAGACTCATACTGGGGCCCAGGAGAATCATTTAGCCAGAGTTAACATAGCTGAAGAATATGGCTAAAAATGAGCTGGCTGCACAGAGTTGTGATAAAACAGAATGGAGTTAAATCGGAGATTATGGGACACATTGCTGCAAAGAAAGCAATGCATGTGATTCTTCTGTCTCTTTTCTTCATGAGCACTGTACATCATAACAAAGGTAGAAGAGGATAGTTCGCTTTTCAAGCTCTGGATATGAGAAAAGCTTCTGTTACATACACATTCACTGGATCTCTTCAAAAACAAAGGAGAAAGATGGAAAATAAGAGCACAAGCATCATTTATCAGTTGAGAGCTCAGTGAGGCCCGTTATCTGTTGTTCCTTTGGGATTCATTTGGGAAAATCCCATTTGGGATTTTCTTGGCAAAGATACTGGCGTGGTTTGCCATTTCCTTCTTCAGATTATTTTATAGATGAAAAAACTGAGTCAAGCAGGGTTAAGTGGCATATCTAGCATCACACAGCTAGTAAGTGTCCAAAGCTAGATTTGAATTCAGGAAGATGAGTCTTCCTAACTCCAGTTCCAGCACTCTATCCTCTGTGTAAACTAGCTATCCAATGTATGGATGCTATATGCTGTTGTTGTTGTTGTTGCAGTGTTCTACCTGGAGTCAGGAAAACCTGAGTTAAAACCTTACCTTACTTTGTGACCTTGAATAAGTCATTTATTTTCTCTAAGTCTCAGTTTCCTTATTTGTAAAAGGAATGGATTTGACTTGAGTACTTTTATGATCCTATGACTTAAGTGTGCCATCTGCTTTTAGCATGAGTAGAAATATTGGGAGTCTGCCTATATAGTACCAGAAGCTTCAGGTCATCCAAGATACAACTTTGAGTATCCTTGAAGCCTAAAAGTGCACCAAATATTAAAAAGCATGGTGTAGTGGGAAAAGTCCTAGATTTGGAGTTCAAAAATCTGGGTCCAGATACCAGATCTATCGTTTACTATTTATGTGTCCTTGACAAAGTCTTTAAAGTTCTCCTCACCTCATTTTTCTCATCTTTGAAATGAGAGAGTTTAGATTATGTGACATCTGTGGTCTTGTCTGGCTGTAAATCTATATACGTAGACTAGACTCAGTGCTTAACACAGTACCTGGCAAATAGTTGGTGCTTAATAAACACTTGTTTATTTGTTGCCTGGATAGGCTACATAGTGATAGCAGCCAGCATAGATATTTGGTATGAAAACAGAACTGCTTTGAAAGTGATTTGACTTGTCCTTTTCCCTAGGGAGGAAATACTTTTAAATAGCGTATGTAGCAAACGTCTGACTTTTATTTATCACTTAGGATGTAGCTCTACAGATCTGTGCTTTCTCAGTTACAAAAAGGATGGAGAAAGTTTTTTTGGAGAAGTAGAAGAAGCTGCAAAATACAAGGACATCCCTAAATACTAAGCAATTTTGCTAATAAAATGTTCATGTTGCTTTAGAGTAATTTGTCTACTGCGTGAATAACTGCTTAGCAATTCATGCCCACTGTGGGTGCTTGGAATTCATTTCCATTGTCCTCAATTTGAATTGCTTTGAAAAAAAAAAGGTCACAAGAAGGGGAAAGGAAGTTGTGATTTTCACATGCCTATGATTGCTAAGGAAACCACTTCCTTGGTATTCACATATTCAGCATGTCTCCAGTTTTTGGCTCTAATACAAATGACATCTCAGTACTACACCAGGGAACAAACAAGGGTGGGGAATATTAAAAAAAAAAAAAAAACCTCAACTCAACTCTGACATGTTAACAGAACAAAAGCCACAGCCTCGTCTGACTTTTCTGAAATACTCTAGGCATAGATGCCTGGATGGAGCCTCCCAGAACTAACAGGATGTCTGTGATTCTCAGGAAGCAGCCTGTGATCTGCCTGAAAGCAAATGACAAAGTGATACCACTCTATCCATGCATTCTGATTGGCAACAGCAACTCTACTCTCTCTTAATCGTTGATGAAGACAAAGAAACAGTAGATGGATTGCCATGTTCTAGGACGGACTGTTCCTTTCCAATTCCAACTGCAATAAGAAATAAAAATGGTTAGTGCTTGCAGGCTTCCAGTGGGTAGTTTATATAACAAGTCTCTGTTTTCATTAACAAAAAAAAGAAAAGAAAAGGAAGGCAGCCTGAAGCACGGTTAGGGTCATCATGGGCCTTTTTTGTAAATATAGCCATTCTCTCTCTGGTAGTTATTTATATGTGAGTGGCTCCTCAGTATTCGATGCTCTTTTTTCCCCTGCTTGTATTTATATTTCTATTTTTACTCTAAATGGAAAGCACTTGTGTAAACTACCTCTTACTCATCATGAGACTCCAATCATTTAATTCCTGCTGCTTTGGGGAAGAGATAAATGAGCGGGCCCCATGGCACCACAGTTCTGAGATGGTGCTGGGCAGACCTGCCGCGACAACTTCACAAGTTCTCATCCAGCTCTAGGCTCCTATAATTCATTTTCTGCCTCTTAGTTCTTCAACTTGTTTGTGTACCCCTGACTCAGAAAAGAGCTGCTGGGTTATTAAAAAACAATCCATAAACAAGTACAGTCTGGTGAACTCTCAACATGTGAGGTCTCATGCTGAGTAAGCACTGCTGCAACTGTTAACAGTTAGGGGCAACCTTTAGTTATATGTATCTCGGGCTATTACGCTTGGTTAGCAATTTAAAATTTCTGCAAAAGGGAAGCATGCAATTATCAACAAATGACATCCTAAAATGTATTCCCCTATGTGTGTGTATGGTTAAACATATACATGCATATCCATGTGTGTATATGCATTCACATATATGTGTATATATATATATGATAATTTATATTTGTATATATACTTATACATGCATGTTAATTTCAGGTCTACTTTTTATCTGCTATGAAAGGACATTTAAAATATAATAAAACAACTCTAAAAGACATGCATTTTACCTTTAGTTAAAATCCCATTTTGCTCACGTTCTAAAGACATTGCTCTGAAGTATCCTCTATCTTGATTCTGTGGCAATGTTGTGCGACAATGCCAGGGTTCTGTCACACTCTGATATGCTGACTAGTTTCAATGATAACACCAGTTAGAAAAGATGTTGTTTAAAGGATTCCTGCATGAGGGAGGACATTAGATTGAATGACCCATTTTCAGTGCAAAGAGAACTGGTTCTGGCACCAGAGAACCTAGATTTAAATCCCAACTCTGATGCTCATTATCTGGGTGACACTGGGCAAGTCATTTATTCATCCTGGTTTCCTCAATCATAAAATGAGAAACTTGAATTATATGGTCTTTGAGTTCTCTTCCAGTCCTAGATCTATGATCCAGTGGTCTTGTAGAAATGGATAGACTCTAGAAATCCTTTTAAGTTGCCATCACAGTGGAAAGTCTGGTCTCCAGAGGGCAGTTACATCTCTTCCTATAGGGTTCTAAGCTCTCATTCCATTGTGTTCTCCTCAGTATTAATTACCAATGAATACTGAACAAGTATCATATACCAATTGCAACTAGTGTCTCTTCAATATGTATTAACCAATTAACACAATGAGCTTTTGCAAAGAGATGCTCATTAGAAGATATAGCAAGAATCAAAATATAAAACATCTCCCAAACCAGAAACATAATCTTCCCTTAGTCCCTGGGGAGAATAGGCTCAAATTTAGAGGTTTCTACAAAACATGTGCTCCACCAAGTTTATTTCTGTAGCTCTTTTACTCCAGGGTATGACATCTAAGCTATTGGGCTAGATCACACAGATTACTCCTCAAAGCTGCAAAGGGTTACTGGGCTAAATTGTTGGCAAACCATGATATGGACTCTTGTCACGGGACTTCTGTCTCTCTGATCTTTCAGTATTTCATTCACCAGTGGAAAGAATACATGAGTAGGTATCCCATACATGGACTTACCTAAGAGGATATATGCTCATGCTGTGGAGAAAGGGAACCTTCCCCACCTTCCCTCAGCCCCTTCCCCTAACTGGCCCTCTGTAATTCAGAAAGTTGTCCTTTTAAATCCTGATCAGGAGAATTTAAAAGAAAGCCAATTTATTTAATGTGGAGTTTTGTATGGAAACTCAATTCCAGTTCATTAAGTAATCAAAAGTCCTTGAGTTCATGACATAATAAAGAAGAGAGCAGATCAAAAATACCTTTGCATGTTCTGAAATAGAGAGCTGGGTCCCTCTATTCCGTATCATCACAAACTTTCAGAAAGAGACTCACCAAACATCTTCATTGGTTTCATGATTATTTTCTCAGGACTAGGCCTACATTCCCTAATTAGAATCCTATGATCCTATAATCTCTAAAGTGCCTTCTAACTCAGACATTCTACAATATATATATATATATATATATATATATATATATATATATATATATATATATATATATATATATATATATATATATATATATATATATATATATATATATATATATATATATATATATATATATATATATATATATATATATATATATATATATATATATATATATATATATATATATCTTCAATTGAAAGAAAGTAGAATGGACAATAGGAGTAGAGACAGAAGAAAGACATCTACATCAGGGCTTCTTAAACTTTTTCCACTCATGACCCTTTTTTGCACAGGAAATTTTTACTTAACCCCAGGTATATATATATATAAAACAGATATACATATCAAACATTTATTGATGACAAATAACAAATAAATTTATTTTGAAAAAAATCATTGATGTGTGTGTGTATATATACATATAATTTTACCATTTATTAAAGATGAATGCAAATATGCATACTAATGAGATAGATGTGCTTGTTCATCTTTACATGAAGAATTAAATCTTAGCAGATTATTTGATACTGCAGGACACAGAGCATCTTCAATGTTTTTCAGAGTTGATTGTTATTTTGATTTTATAATCATCAAAGCTAAGAATTCCATGCCCCATAAATGCAAAGTACAAAATGGCAAAAGTACGTTTAGAGCCATTTCAGAAATTGTTGGAAATTCTGTCCTATTCCCAAGCCAAAATTCATTGAATAATTTTGTATTTACACTAAAAACACTGCAATTCATAACATACAATAGTCTCAAATCTGAGCCAAGGTGTTTCTGACAGCATTTGTTAGTGCTGTGTGTCATGATGGCATGTGCTGTTCAAAGTGTGCATGTTGTGTGCTCAAAACAGAGGCTGCAGTGAAATTGTATGATGCAACACAGACAAATAGTATCAGAAACACCTTAGATTCATTACTTGTTTGATTTTAAATTAATTTTTAGTCATTGTATGTTCAGAAACCTTTTACTGTTGACAAATTTTTTATAACCCCCACATTCAGTTAGGTGACCCCATATGGGGTCACAAACCTCAGTTTAAGAAGCTCTGATCTTCATGATATGAATGAGAGATAATAGAGTTCCCCTCCTTCCTTGCATTCTTGAAGATGATACATCAAGATTTTTGTAATACCTTAGCCCCTCATCACAAATTACTTGCTCTCTAGGCCATCATTTATCAGGGCTCTGAGAGAATAAGAAACAAGAGAGGTAAATTTTCATGGAGAGTAGAAGATGGGAAAAGTCTAGAGAAAAAGCAGTACTTGGTGGTTACACATATGGGTCAGGGGGAGGGAGAAGGGTGAACTATAGCACCAGATGGGATACTCTTTCAGGAAGACAACTAATTACAGAGTAATTTTATTGCCCTGAATATATGGAGTTGAATGTTGAGAGGAAAGAGTTACAGAAAGGAAAATGGTATAGGACTGAAGAGAAACTTAATCCTCTTCAAATTTTTGCATAATGCTGAATGTGAAATGAGAATAATGAGAATTCTAATTGCAATAGATAAAATGCATTATGACCAGTCTAATTGTATTTTTACATCTGTAATGCGTACTACTGAAAAGGAGAAGAAACTCTGGGGTTATTAGCCTCAGTTCTGGACTCCCTTTTAGACTCTCTAGCAGTTACTGTGATTCGCCTTTTGCCTTTGCCTTTGCTTCTTTTTGAGTGGAATTCCTACCTTAGTTCAGTGTAGTACTTTATTCAATCAGATCATGGCTTTTTTGTCCCTATCCTTGCCTTGTAAAGCATCTCTTTTGTCCCTTCTACTAGAGATGTCGATCTCCCACCTAGTGGAAGCTACCTGTAAAACTCCCCAGTGTGGCTGGATCCAGATTAAAATATAATTGGTAAATGCTTAACAAAGCAAATAAAAATACAATGCAAAACAGATAATGTTAATTTGTTCTTTTCTAAGTCAGTATGCAATTTACAATTTAATATGACTGCCTTACACCACTGTTTCTATCAATTCACTTCTAATTCAAGGACATAGTATAAAAACAAAAACAAAAAGCCCCAAACCATCTAATTGAATTGTATAAAGAGTAATAAATATGGTAGTTTAGTTAGCATATAATATAGACATGAACATTTCAGATTGGGGTGAAGTTTCCCAAAACAGAAATGACTTTTTGGACTATTCATCTTTTTCTCCTAGCTAACTTGGAAGCTGAGTTCTTAGCTCAGCTCCTGGTGAAAATTTTTATCTACATGGTCCACCATGCTCAAAACTGGGTTTCTGGTTCATTGCACTAAGGATGACGGTACTTGATGCAGCACTATGCCTTTTCATCTTGACTGGACCCTAACTTTCCATTCATGGCATTAACTCAGGATTTAAAATTGTGGAGTTTTGATCTGTGCCAGCAACTGCTAGGTATAGGCAAAAAGGCATGTATTCATGCTGCTATCACTTGACAGTCACAAAGCTATCATCCATAGTGCCAGAGGAAACTTCCATGGGTTGGACTCTATTTAGTCCCTTCTCTCTCTTTCACCATCAAACTTGGTGATGTCTCCACTCTGGGGATATCTATGTCACAGACAATCTTACTTAAAAATCTTATTCCAGTTTTCTCCATCATTGCACTCAGTCATAGCCATGTTCTCCACCATGTTTTCCCTTATAGTTGCAGGGTGAAGGTGGGGTAGCATATTGGTAGTTCAAAAATCATTAATTTTCCATCAGCTACTATTAGATATTCTGGTCTGGTTATTAGTTCAGGTGATTCCTGTGGATTGAAGGAAGCATTGTCAAGACTCTCTATTTTTCTATAGACAGAGTACATATCACTTCCTGGTTCTGTGAGAATGCAGTTTCACAGTGCTCATTATGGTCAGTTTATCTTAAGCAAAACAAAACAGGTGAGCCCTGAATTACATATTTCCTACTGATTTTTTCTGGAATGGATCAAGAGGGAGTAAGTCATTAGAATTTCCCTGCTCTATTTCTTTCTCTTTCTTTTTATCTGGTTGTTTACTGGACTTTTTCTCATTCAGATTTCTAGTCTAAGATTTTCACCTAACTCAGGATTAGTTCTGTGTATATTCTGTACAGTGTTTGGAACATAGTAGATGCTTAATAAATGTTTAGTATCTGACTAAGAGTAGTGGTGGTGAGGATGGAGAGGGAATACAAACCTTCAAGGCTATTCTTCTTTCAACTTCTAATATTACCTCTCCTTAGGAGCTTCTTGAAATCTTAGTACTGGCCTTTACAGTAGGTAGAACATACCCTATCTCCTCATCCCCTACCCCATTTAGCTATTTTTTTTGGAAAACAAGTAGAAGAAGGAATATTTATCAGAAGAAATTATTACACCACTGATACACCTTTTGTTCACTAATATATTAACTAGCATTTATTAATAGTAAACAAACAAAAAATTCTTTAGAGAATCTTTTAAAATGTTCTATGCTTACCTCTGGCAATAAATGCAAGTTTTGGGGTTAAGTAAATAGTATATTCTGAGATTATCTAATTTATTTAAATTCTTAAACATTCCAGAGAATAATGGGAGCCAGGCATAGAATCCTAAAATTAGGGAGTATTTTGGCTTTAGGGACCTTAAAGTTTATTTATCTAGTCCAAGGGTCTCTAACCTGTGGTCCATGGGCTGTTTGACCCATGGATAAAATTCAGTGGGACTGTGAAATTATATAGGAAAAATACATTTTTGCTTCATTAACCTATAACTAAAATTTATAATTTCCTTAAGTTGTTAAAAAAAACAACAACAACATTATTTGGGGGGCAGAGTCAAGATGGCTGAGTAGAAACAGGACTTCCATGGGGCTCCAGATCTCAACTCCTCCAATTCATGTAAAAGGTGACTCTGAAGAAACTTTGGAGCTACAGAACCCACAAAATGACACAGAGAAGCTAACCTCCCACTGAGGACAGCCTGGCAGGCCATCAGGAAGAGGCCAGCACAGTGCTCTGGGAGCCGAGCCCAGCCCCACACCAGCCTGAGGTTTTCGCCCCAGGGCAGCCTGACCATCCTGTGGCTGGAGAGATTTCAGATCACCAGCAGCTGTGGCAGTTTCCAGAATTATAAAAATATAGATGCTAAGGACACAGTGAGAGGTCAGTGCAGTGTGGATCCAGTAGTTGGGAGTGCGGTCTACTTTTGCCCTCAGGGCGAGAAGCTTCCCTGGCCCTGTAGCTGCACAGATTGTAGGGGGACCAAGAGACCAGTCCAAGGGGTATTCACTCTTGCTTTAACCTGCTTGGATGTGGATTGCAATCTAGGGTGGAGGTCCTGGGGTGTGCAACCAGCTTGCCAGAGTGTTTGGAGCTTTCAGAGAGGGCACCCAACTAATATCTCTGGCAGCTGAGAAAACTCCAGCATTTGGGACAAAACTTCCCTGTCTGGTAGCAGAGTCCTACTGAGGCTAAAAGTCCAAAAGTCAAGTAATTGACTGGCAACATGAGCAAATGAGGAAAGCAAAGTAAACAGAACAGCCGAACTTTACACTCCTATTTTGGGTACAGAAGGACCAAAGCATGGAACAGGAGGAAGACAGTGAAGTCAGAACTCCTGCACCAAAAGCTTCCAAGAAAAATATGAGATGGTTGCGGGCCATAGAGGACCTTAAGAAGGATTTTGAAAACCAAATAAGAGAACGGAGTTTCATAGACTTCATCAGATTGCCAAACATAATAAGATAAAATAACTCTGATCTAGTCTAACCATCTTATTTTAGAAATAGAGAAACTCTGCAAATGGTTGGCTTATTTCCCTGCTTTACTCCTGCATATTTTCAAGAAATAGTGATATCTCTGATCACTCAAGGGGTAGTTAGTTGATACAGTGTATAGAACACTGGACTTGGAATTAGGAAGACTCATCTTCATGATTTCAAATCTGACCTCAGACACTTACTAGCTGTATGACCCTAGGCAAGTAACTTAAACCTGTTTGCCTCAGTTTCCTCACCTCTAAAATGAACTGGAGAAGGAAATGGCAAACCATTTCAGTATCTTTGCCAAGAAAACTATTTGAGGTTTTTTGGAGTCATAAAGCATTAGACAAGACTGAAAGAACACAACAACAACTGATCACTCAGACAAGAGTTAATACACCTAAACTACTTATGGATCATTGGCTCTGCTAACATAAAACTGCTGCCCCAAAACTACTGTTTCCCCCCAACAAATGAGTATAATCTGTTAGGACCCTACAACATGACCCTGCCTTCTGAGGAACACAGATAACATCAGAAATTTATTTTGCATCATTGACTAAAGACCTTTACTCCATGCCAGGCACATGAAACTTATAAAACAAGGGAAGAAATGGTAGGTACACTCCCTAATCTTTTATAGGTCCTCTGATCTAGCCATATGAATGTATGCTCAGTAAAGAGAGTAACCTCAGTGAAATGAAGCAGCTGGATACAGGTAGATAAAAATGAGCAACAAAGGGGATCCATCTATTGATTTATATTACTCTCAGTCTGCTGTGAATGAATAGGTATTCTTTCTATTTGCTCTGCTGACAAAAAGAGATGCCCTCTTGCCATGGCATTTATTGAGACCAGCTACAGTTTTTCTCTCTGTCTCTCTCTCTTGCTCTGTCTCTGTCTCTTTCTTTCTCTCTCACTCTGCATAGCAATCAGATGGGCAATAGGATTGTAAAAGTAAAGGCAAATGTTCCAAAGGGGACATTGTTTATTGATGTACCCTCCACAGCATCAGGGCCAAAGGCACTGAAATAAAACCAAAGAGATGAAATGGCTTAACTTTCATTCACTCATTCATTTTTCCATTCAGTGATTTATTTATTTTATATTTATTAAATACCTATTGTGTCTAAAATACCATAATGTACTTAGTTCACACAGTGAAGCCAATGGCAGAGCTAGATCTTCTGATTCTTTCAGGTTTTCTGATTTCAAAAAATGTTCTTGACCCTTGAACTCTTTGCCACTGTAGAACTCTGCTTCAAGAATGGAGAGACCTTTGTCCCAAAATCACTGGGGTTTTTGCAGTTGCCAGAACTACTAGGAGAGCACTCTCTCTACAGCCCCTACAAGCTCTGGCTCACTGGCCACACACCCCAGCACCACCACCCAAGATCATGATCCAAATCCAAGCATGTTAAAGCAAAAGTGATTATACTCTGAATGGTCGCTTGGTCTCCCTATGATCCACTGGGCCTCTGCTGCTTCTCATCTTGGGTCAGGGATAAGACTTTGCTCTTCTGTGCCCCCCCCCCCGCCCCCCACATTCCAACAGAGTTTCACACTGACCTTTTACTTTGTCTTTGGAGTTTATGGGTTGAGAAGTCTGCAAACCACCACAGCTGCTGGTGATTCACTGTCCTGAAGTCTGCTTTGGACATAGCTGGTTAGGGTCAACCTGGGAGAACCTTGTGACTTATGGGGACCGCGCTTCGCTCCCAGTCTGGTGCAAGAGACCCTTTCTGTCAGCCTGCCAGACTGCCTTCAGTGGGAGATTTGTTTCTCTCTGTCTCTATTTGAGTTCTGTAGCTCTAAAGTTTGTTTAGATTAATGTTTTTACATGTATTGGAAGTGATTGGAGTGGGAGCTCATGCCAAGTGTGTGCTTCTCCTCCACCATATTGGCTCCACAAGAAGCGTTGTTTCTGCTATTCTACATGAGTAAGATTAATTTCTTATAACTATTTTACCCTTTATTTGCAGTCAAAATGATTCCATTTTCTAGTTAAAAAATATCTACAAATACATGTTACAAATGTTAATTAGATATTGTGTATACCATTTTATGTTTGGAATTCTTTGTTTACTCTAAGTTTCTCCTCAGGAAGTCCAGAAATCTTTCTAAGGAGTGTGAGGTATAACTGGATTGTTATGCATTATTGTTTGTGTGATAGAATTTCTCTTGCTTCCAGATGTATTTCAAAATGAAGTCACTTCTAAGTTTGTCATTTCCATGAGGAAAGAAAGATATTTATTGTCATGCACTGCCAAACAGACTGGCAGATGCCACTAAGAAGTGGTAAAAAAAAAAACCCAACTCTAACATATTAAAATTTCCATAAAAATACATTTTACTGTTTGACTACTCATCTTTAAATAGACCATAAAGCCAACTGTCAATGACAAAAAAATGAAGCTTCATTCAAATCATAACAGAGAGCATCTCCAAGGACCTAATGAATAAATTGGGTTAATCACAATGCTTCTCACATTCTGAGTAGGAGGCATTATATTTTAATGCAGCAATTACCCTAATTTCTGGCATAAGATATATGTGTGTGTGTGTGTGTGTGTGTGTGTATATATATATATATATTCCTGGGTTATATATACACACTCAAGTTTAGGTTAAAAGTGTTTTAAACCAGGTAGAAAGTGAAGTGTGGGAAAAATAGATATTTATTTTTGTATATTGACTTAGCTTCTTATGCTTTAAATTTCATGCCAAAAATAATAGTTATTACAAAAGCAACAAAATTTCCACCTACCCCCCCACCATGTTATTTATGTTATAGACACATAGATATGACACTAAATTAAATTAGAGTACACATAGCTCAGATGTGAAAATGGGACATTTTCTTTTTTTTTTTCCTAACTTAAAAAGACATGTCTATTTGACTTCAAAAAATTGTTAAGGAAGAAGAAACCAATGCTTTTAAACAAAAGTGTCTATATTGTAATTTACTACCTGGATCTTTTGGTACTGACAGCAGAGCTATAAGAAAAATATCAATTTAGGAACCCATAGCTCACTTGAAACTTCACAAAATTCAGTTATCACATACTACTTGGTATTTCCATCTCTCCTTTATAATTAACAAGGTAATTTTACATGTAAAATCTTAAATCCAATTTCTAAAACTTATTATCATAACATGCTTAAGGCCATACATGCTCAAGAGTTGTTTATGGAATCATTTGCAGTTGACATATATAATCATATGATCCTGTAGCTTTCTCAACATTTTCCACTTTTGAAAATTTCCCCAGTAGGAGTAGGAGATACTTTAAGGATCTAATTCCATGCATGAATACATAGTTACCAGCGCTCATGGTAAGTGGATGCTTTTCATTCCTAGGTTCGACATTATACAAATAAATTTGCTTTAGGATGCTTAGTAACAAACAATAAAAGACTTGTGATGGAATGTATAAATATAATAATCCCAAATTTTGTACACAGAATGGTTTATATGAAATGAATTGTCTATAGTAAACTATGTTCAGTCATTAATCATGTTCAAATGGATGCAAACATAGACTATTACTCTAGAAGCCCTCTAAACAATGGGAACATCTTTAAGGTAACTCTTGAGTAGTTTGCATGCATTTCAGGACATGCTCTATATACAGGTTCTAATCCCAGATTGAATAACAAACCTAAATTAAAATAGACTTACCATTAAGGTAACACAAGATAACTCAAAAGTTATATTCCACTAAGATAACTGACTGCCCTGAATTTCTAATCCTTAAAAGAAAAATCAGAATTCATGATTTTAACCTCACAAATTAATAAACACATCTTTGTTTCAAAATCTCTTTTGTTTTTGTCTAATTAATCCCATCATACTGAATGAATGTGATATTTCAGGTATTTAATCTTATAATATGACAAGTACAAACACTAATTTAACTCTTGCTTAAATGACAAACTTCTACTGTTTGCCTGCCGTGTTAATAGAAATTTGCTATGAGAGGGAGAAATATGGACTTGGTTATAACAGTATCAAAACTGGTCCTCCAGGCCCAAGCCTAAGGGCACTGGATGACTCAACACAGGAATACAAGGACAAAGAATCCTTAGCTTGGTTTGAGTTCAGACAAGAGTCATAGTTAAGTTTCTGGTGTGCCAAAGCCAGAATCAAGATTTAACTAGGAGGGAAACATTTCTGTTCAAAATGAAGTAACAATATGTTGTGCATATAAAACCTATATCAGATTGTTTGCTGTCTTGGGAAGGGGGAAGGAGAAGAAGGGAGGGAGAAAAATTTGGAACTCAAAATTTTACAAAACATGAGTTTTGAAAACTACCTTTACATGCAATTAGAAAAATAATAAAATAGAGTTTACATAAAAAAAAAAAAAACAAAAGGAAGTATAAAATGGGGAAAAGTGAGTCAAAAGAATCTTACTTTTGGCCATGTCCAAATAGTTCTTTCAATTTTCCCGGACATAAACATCTCACTTGTAATAGCTCCCAGAATGCACTCCCTCTGGCAGCACATGGTATCCCCCTTAAATGGTAAGCTATTGGTCTCATGACAATGCAGACAATCATGCCTGAAATAAAAACTCAGAGTAATATCAGATTATAGTCCCACTGGATTTTACCTAAAATAGTAAGTTTCACTAGACACCATTAGGGCTAAATTGTTACTCTTTTCATGGTGTTGTAATAATAAAAATTTACCAGGCCTTTAAAAATTTACTCATTATTCTTTTCTCCCTTTCCTTTTCCTACAATCTATACTCATCCTGGTATAAATATCTGCCATTAGATATCAAGAAAATAATTACATTCCGGAGCATGTACATGATATATGAGTATAAATACATGAGTAGTGACTATAGGATAGTTTACTCAAAAACCTAGAAAAACAGCACTGGCCAATTGCTGTAAATATCTAGACCAACAGATATATCCATCTCTTAAGGTATTGTGTATTCACTCCTTAAAACAAAAATAATTTTTTTAAGACTGGTGTTTGTTAAGACTAAGTTGGTTCAACACATAACTTCGATAAATACTGTTTGAGGTATAACTTCATAGGCTCCATAAGTGATAGGCAAATAAGGTTGGATCTAACTCCACATTATAAACCAGCTAGGAAATTTCACTCTTTTTTGTTCAAGGAATATTTATATCCCATTAACTCAGTAGAAATTCCACAACACAGCAAGCCCTTGCACCAGGTTGATATGAACAGATGGCCTTATAAACCTCATAAGTTTACAAAGGAGATTTTATAAGGTCTTTTCTTTGTACCTTTCCCTACACGGTAATCAATTATCAATTTTCCCTTTTAAAATATGCCTATGTAAATACTTAATAGATTTTTAACATTGTGACAATTACTCCTAATAGCTTAATTACTTTATAATTTTCTTAGGGCAGCTAGGTGGCACAGTGCATAGAGTGCTAGACCTAGAGTCAGGAAGACTCATCTTCAAGCATTCAAATCTGATCTCAGACTAGCTTAGCTGGATGGCCCTGGGCAAGTCATTCTACCCTGTTTGCCTCAGTTTCCTTATCTATAAAATGAACTGGAGAAGGAATGGCAACCATTCCAATATCTTTGCCAAGAAAACCCCAAATGGGTTACAAAGAGTCAGACATGATTGAAAAACAACTAAACACTACATTTTTATAAATGATAGCCAAATAATTTTAGTTGAAACTTCCTCTGCATTATAGGCACATCTGGAAGCTTCTTGTTTCTTAAATTACAGTACTTCTGAATACTACAACACATGGTTAGAAGGGCTGGTAAATTTGCAACAGTTTTCAACTTTTCTTCACCTTTTAACATCTCAGTTCATAATCTAACAATATCTATATTAAAATGGAAGTTGTTTTTCTAACAGCATATGTGTTACTAAAGCTACAACAGCAAAATCTGATACAAAATTTCACACTATCATAAATAACATCATGGATTTAAAACATGAAACAAAACCCTTTAACAGTCAAGGGACCTCATGTCAGTTGAATATATTTTCAAATTACCTTACACAGAAAATCATTCATCTTATCACCATTGGCATAGTGTACTGATTATATAAAAAATATCATATAAATTCAAGTATAAAGCAATTACATCTAATTAAAGAAATAATAATAATAACAGTTAACTATAGGATATGCCACATTCCAGGAACTGTGTTAAGTACTTTACTGTCATATCATCCTCATAACACACTGTGAGGTGGGTGCTATTATTTCAGTTTTCCCTTTTAAACAGAGGTAAAGTCACACAGCTAAGAAATTTCTCAGACTGAATTTTAACTCAGGTTTCTCTGACCCATGCATTTCCCAGCAGTTTCATGCTTTAATGCCAAGTAGCAAATAAAGTTCTGCATTGAGTTTTGATTTACAACAATTATCCTAATAGGGGAACACATTTAGACCACATTCTGATTTACTTTCAGGACAGATTTTGACAAAATCAAATAAAATTAAATCCAGATTTATAATCACTAATGGTAACAGTTATATCTGTATTTATCTAAGGCTCATTTACTGTTGGCACATGAAAAAAGTGAGCCTATTATTATCAATAAGCTCATTTTAAGCATTATTAAAGACATGTGGTGGCAATTCCCAGCTCCTTATAACTTTTTCCTTTATTTCCTTAAAGAGTTGGATTAGTTCTTAGTCCCCAGTTATCTATCCCATCCCCACCTCCTACCTCTTCAGTCTTTCCAAATAAGAATAAACAGCAACTTCCCATCCCCATCCCCCTGGTTTAGGAATTCTGAGCTGCATATCACAAAGAATAAAGTTTCCCATATCTTTATCTGTATGAAATCAAAACCCTTTCTCACCTCTCTCTTTCCATGTCTCCAAAACTCTTTACTCTGACTACACAACGTTCCTTAACTTTCTTCTCATTTCTGTTTCTAACTTCCTTAAATATCTCTTTATTTCTTTTAAATTTAGCTAAAAACAAACAAAAAATATGCCTGTACCCATCTTGTTTCTTTTACATCCTATTTGGTCACTTCCCTTACCAATCAAGTCCTAGACTACATCTTACTCCATTGAATTCTTCCTACTTCCTAGTTACTGCTCCATCCCCTCATTGTCTCTTCCCTCTTTCCCCTACCCCCCATCACTGGCAGAAGGGCTTGCATAGCTTAATGGAACTGTGAGCTATGCCATACAGGGTTGCCCTAGATGGACAGGTTATAGTGGAAAATTCTGACACAGTATGATTCACTGGAGAAGGAAATGGCAATGTATTCCAGTATCATTGCCAAGAAAACCCCATGGACAGTATTAAAATAATAAAAGAAATGACATTGGAAGATGAGTTCCTCAGGTCACATGGTTTCCAATGCTCCAGTAGAGGACAACTACAAGTAGCTACAGTACTCATGAAGGGGCTGTGCCAAAGCTGAAAAGAAGCTCCAGCTGATGACAGATGGAAAGTCCAGTGCTATAATGATCAATATTGTATGGGAACCTAGAATGTAAGATTTATGAAACAAGGTAACCTAGATGTGGTCAAGCAGGAGATGGAAAGATTAAACATTGACATCTTGGGTATTAGTGAACTTAAATGGATGGGAATGGGTGAATTTAATTAAGGTGATCGTTACATATGTTATTGTGGACAAGAATCCCTTAGAAGAAATGGAATAGACCTCGTATACAAGGGTGAGAAAAACAGTCCTGGAATATAACATAAAAAATGACTAAATGATATCTGTTCTATTCCAAGGCAAACCATTCAACATTATGGTAAGACAAAGTCTATGCTCCAGCCAAGGATCCCAAAGAACCAAAGTTGATCAGTTCTAAGAAGACTTATAGCATCTTATAGACATAACACCAAAAAAGGATTTCACATTCATCATAGGGGATTGGAACACTAAAGTAGGAAATCAAAAGATAATTGGGATAACAGGCAAATTTGACATTGGATTACAAAATATTGTAAGTCAGAGACTAATAGAGTTTTGTCAAGATAACTTGTTGATCATAACAAATACTTTTTCAACAACCCAAAAAATTACTCTACACATGAACATCACCAGATGGTCAATATAGAAATGACATTCATTATATACTTTGAAACCAAGGGTGGAGAAGTTCTATATGGTCAGGTAAAACAAACTCTGGAACAGATTGATCAGATCATGAGCTTCTTATTTAAAAAAATCAGACTTACATTGAAGAAAGTAGAGAAAACTATCAAACCATATAGGTATAACCTAAATAACATCCCCAATGAAAATGAAGTGGAGGTGATGAATAGATTTAAGGAATTGAATCTGGTAGCCTGAAGAACTTTGGACAGAGCTTTGCAACATTATAAGGGAGGCAATGAAAAACAAACAAAAGAAAAAGAGCATGAAAGTAACAGTAAAAATAAAGTAAAGAAAGTAAAGACAAAGTGGCTGACTGTTGAACTTTACAAATAGTTGAGGAAAGAAAGAAAGTGAAAAGTTAAGGAGAAAGGGAAAGATATATCCATCTGAATGCAGAATTCCAGATAATGGCAAGGAGAGGTAAGGTTTTCTTAAATGAACCAGGCAAAGAAATATAAGAAAACAATAGAATGGGAAAGACTAGAGATTTCTTCAAGGAGATTAGAGATATCAGGTGGAAGTTTCAGGCAAAAAATGGGGACAAAAATGATAGGAATTTAACAGAACCAGAAGAGATTAAGGAGAGGTGTCAAGAATACACAAAAGAGTTATATGAGAAAGATCTTAACACTATTGATAACCATATTGGCCAGACATAATTGAGAATGAAGTCAAGTGGGTCTTAGGAAGCGTTGCTAATAGTATAGCTGGTGGAGGTGATATAATTCCAGCTGAGCTATTTTAAAACTCTAAAATTTGATGCTGTATAAGTGCTGCACTTACTTTGCCAGCAAGTTTGGAAAACTCAACAGTGGCTACTAGATTGGAAAAGGTCAGTTTATGTCCCATCCTAAAGAAGGACAAGGAATATTCAAATTATATAACAGCTGTACTCTTTTCAGGCAAGCAAGGTTATGCTTAAGATTTTTGTAAGCTAGCTTTCAGGAATATGTGAACCAAGAATTACCAGAAGATCAGGTTAATTTTCAAAGAAGCAGAGGAACTAGAGACCAAATTGCCAAAATTCTCTGGATTTTGGAGGGAGCAAGTGAGTTCCAGGGGGAGAAATTACTTTCACTTCATTGGCTACAATAGGGCAAGTCCTCAAAGATATGGGAGTACCAGATCATTTTACTTGTCTCCCGAGGAACCTGTATGCAGGTCAAGAATCAACAGTTAAAAGCAAACATGAAACAACTGATGTAAGATTGGAAAAGGAGTATGACAAGGTTGTATATTGTCACCTTATTTATTTAACTTTTATGCAGAGTACACCTTGCAAAATGCCAGGCTGGATGAATCAAAAGCCAAAATTAAGGTTTCTAGGAGAAATATCACTCAATTATGAAAATGATACCACTCTGATGGCAGAATGTGAAGAAGTATTAAGAAGCCTCTTGATGATGGTGAAAGAGGAGTATGTAAAAGCTGGCTTAAAGCTTTACATCCAAGAAACTATGATCTGGGCAACTGGTCCCATAACTTCCTGGCAAATAGAGGGAGAAGAAATGGAAAGAGTGTCAGATTTTATATTCTTGGTCTCGAAGATCATTGCAGATAGTCACTGCAACCATAAAATTAAAAGACTCTTGCTTCTAGGAAGGAAAGTTATGGCAAATCTTGATAGCACTAAAAAGCAGAGACATCACCTTGCCAACAAAGGTCTACATAGTCAAAGCTATGATTTTTCCAGTAGCAATGAATGGTTGTGAGAGTTGGAGTATGAAGAAATTGTTTCACACAATCAACACTTTCTAATTCTGATTCTGAAAAAGACTTTTGAGTCTCTTGGACAATAAGTAGGTCAAATCAATACTTAAAGAAATTAATTCAGGCTATTCACTAGAAAGTCAAATACTGAAACCGAAGTTTACATACTTTGACCGTATAATGAAAGGACAGGATTTATTGGAAAGAATTTGATGCTGGGAAAGATTGAAGCTACAAGGAAAAGGGGACAGCAGAGGATGAGATAGAATGCTAGTATCATGGAAACAATGAGCATTAACTTGGACAGACTTCAAGAAATAGTGGAGGATAGAAGGGCCTGGTGTGCTATGGTCCATGTAACCACAAAGAGTCAGACATGACTGAAAGACTGAACAACAACAACCCCCTCAATGTGAATATCTTATTCCCATTCTCTATAATTGATCTGGGCTGTTTGTGGTGGGTGTGGGGTAGGTGATTTCATTTAGCTGGGGAGGTAATGGACCTCAGTGGGTGTTTCAAATATTCATTTTCTATCCCTTGAGATTTAGAGAATCCACCCCAAATATTCATATGTATTATTTGTGCCCAACTTGGGGTAGGGTATTCTGAGATCATATTGGTCTGATCAGTCATTGATCTGATTGGTCTGATCAGCTATACTGTACATTGACTTTAACATAGTGATGTAATTTTGTTCCTCTTGGAGAACAAGAATAAAGTACAACAACCATCCATTCCTTAATCCCTTTTTCATAGGATTAGAGACAATTACTATTTCAAAGCTCTTTTAACAGTGCTGTAAATCCCAAGCTTGCTTGAGCAATAGATCTTCAAATTAAGTTTAATGCACATTTGATTAAGACATACAAGGTCCCATCCCTTATCTGTGTGTGTATGTATATATTTTTCTTTTTCCATAAATTTCCCAGTCCCTCCCAGACTTATCTACCTGTACTTGTCTAGCAGGATTTTTATGAAGCTCTTGTAGTTTGATTCCGAAGCTGTCTCTATGAATATTGGTCTTCCCTTGTAAATGCATGCAAGTTCTTTACTCCTTTGCAGGTCCCCAGGCCTTTTCTCTTGTCTTTCTTTGTGTACAAGTAAAAAATATATATATTTGGATTTTCAGACCTATTTCTCTTTTACCCATCCTGAGTTTTGGGTGGCTAAATTCTCTTTCACTTCACTGCTTAGCTAACTTCTAGCAGAGGCAGTTGCAATGGGAATAGTGAGGAGATTTGGGGTGAGGTTTTCCACTCCAAGCTGTTTTCAGGCAAGGAATTGTAGGTGGAGTAGGCCATTCCTCAGTGAGAGCCAGAGGTAAAAAATCATCAAAAAAAATTTTCCATTCTGGCTTCACCATTTATTGACAGGGAAATTCTTTGTTTATTCTGATTAACAAGACAAGAATTAGAAGGAGTACATCAAGGTAGCAACAAGTTGATGAGTTAGAGATCACCTATGGTTTCAAGGTGGGGCCAGCTTTTAGTTAACTTTCCTAGTGAGATAAAGACAAGTTAGATAGATCAACTCAGCAAAAGAGTTTGGGGCTTTTGCATATAGGTTCCTCCGCAAGGTATCAAGTATATGACAATTTCCAGTAAGGATGCCTGACAAAGAGAAGGTGTAGACTTGGTGTTGCCTTCCCCAACACAGCCTTCTCCAACACTGACTGACAAGTGGGGTTGGGAACAATGAGTCACTGAGTCAGCATAATTTGAGTTGATGATTCTCCATTTCTTCTCTCCTAGTCTTTGCACTGACTATTTCCCATGCCTGAAATGCTCTTTCTTGGGGGGCTCAGTTCAAATTTCAGTTCCTCCAGAAGATTTTTCTTAGTCCCTTTCAGCTGTTAGTACCATCCCCTCTAAAGTAACTTCCATCTACTCTGTATTTATCTTATGTGTTCTAATTTATTTATGTTGTCTCCCTATTTGAATGCAAACTCCTTGAGAAGAGGGACTACTTTGAGTTTGTCATTGTATTTCCAGCACTTAGAATAATGCTTTGCACATATGAAACACTTAAAAGGTGCTTTCTCAGTGATGGATAGATTCTAGAGAAACTATATTGGTTATTGTGATGGTCCAGGTGGAGAGGTGATGAAGACCTGATTTTTAGAGGTTGTAAAGTCAGTATCAGTAGCTTTATTTTAGCCTGACAGCCCAGTTTCTGACTCACTGAGTGTGTATAGTGCATCTTGCTTTATCTGTTACTTACTGGTTTTCCATTAGCTATTGGTCTTTCCAACCACTCATCTATACGTTGACTCATTTTGACACTGATTTCTTCAGGTTTGTAGAATGAGGGTCATATATTTTGAGCTATAAGGGACCTTAGAGGTCATCCAGTCCAGTAGGAAACTGAAGCACTGAACTGTTTAATCTTACAGGAATTGCCCACAATTACTAATTGTCTGAGGTAGGATTTGAAACTAGGTCTTCCAAACTCTATGCCCAGTGTCCTTTCCACAATGTGTATTCTGCAATTCTGCCACCTCCTGCTTCATGCTCTGTCTTCATGCCTAATTTGACATTATTATTCAGAATGTTCTGCTGGTCTGTTGTGTCTTCATTCATCAGGGTATAACATTATCCTGAGACTGAAACTACTTGAGTTATGGGTACTTCTCAGCTGTCTGGCATCAAGCCAGGACAGAGTCAGCAAACACTCCCAGCACAAAAAATAGCATCATGGGAGAAGCATTGAGCAAGTCAAACTCTCTTCATCCCTGGATGCTGTTGCTTCATCCATTACTGCTTGGGAATCAGCTTTGCTCTGTCTTGTCTTCCTTTTTTTACCACTGTATTTGGAGCTATGATGCCCATTTCTGACTTTTCTCTTAATTGTTCTTGGCATCTATGTTTATTTCTTGGTCCACCTGTACTTCAATCTCTGCTACCCTCTTTGCTGACAACTTTGCTTTAGATGTTGAACTTTGAATTGATAGATCACTGATTTTGTCATAGTTCTTACCCATTTCTGTTTTGTCAGGCAGATGCTAACTTACAGGGAGATCATAGGTAAGTAATTTAATTTCCCTGTGTCTTAGTCTCTTTTGTAAAAATGAAGATGATAATCCTTTTCCTACCAATATGCTAGGTTCACTAGGTGGTACAGTGGGTAGAATGCTAGGTCTGGAGTTAGGAAGACTTTAGTTCAAATCAGGCCTCAGACACTTACTAACTGTATGACCCTGGACAAGTCACTTAACTGTTTGCTTCAGTTCCCTTATCTGTAAAATGAGGTGGAGAAGGAAATGGCAAAACTTTCCTGTATCTTCTCCAAGAAAATCACAGATGGGATCTTGAAAAGTTGGACATGACTGAAATGACAACAGCCAAACTGCTGGGGATGGCAAAAATCAATAGGGTAGGTGATCATAGGAATACCATAGTATTCCTGTGTTGATATAGATATAAAAAGAAAAGATATTGATTACAACTTATTTTAAATAAGAAAATCAATGGGGTAATATAAGCAAACATGTTTTAAAAATATGAAAGACTTTATGAATTCCTAATAGTATTGCTATCAGGTGTCACATCATTTAAACAAACCTTTTTTGTATATCAGGGTCAGGCAGGACAGATGGACAGTGACTCAGATCTAGAGATAAAGAGGAAGATGAAAATGAACTACATTGCTTTTGGGAAACTGCAAAGTTCATTTGTGGTCCTCAGGCTTATAAAAGCAAAAAGCAATGCTTTTAATGCCAACAGTCTATTGGTGTTCTTGTTTATTAGCAAGATATGGGATACAACAGTCTGTAAAGAATTCAAAATGAATTTTATAGAGAGGGAAATGAAGAGGCACATTGTGGGTATGAGCAGGCTGTGAGACACAACTAAAGAGGAGCTTTCAAGAAAAAAATAGAAGTAGATGTTACCGAGTATTGCAGGAGAGGAAGAGAAAATGGACTGGCCATATGGCAAGGATGAGGGATGACAGGTAGGCAGACACAGTGTTTCATTAGTATGCCCCAAATGTTAAAAGAAAGCAAAAAGGCCTACAGGACATTGAGTGCACCCTCTATAGTAAAATTTTGGAAGGTGTTATGGGAATGGGAATTTAAGATCTTACCTGCCAGTAGGCCCTTTGACAGGCTTAAGTGCACCTGGAGCCTGTGGCTAGAGGCTTGGTTTTCAGTAATGCTTTTTGATTGGGCAGTGGGTCAAGAGGATTGTGATATTCTCTGAGCCAGGAGAAGGTTATATATACCCTGATGTGAGATTTTGTTTTGGGGCTCACTTTGAGAAGTGTTGTGTGATTGGACCAGACAAGACTCTGGGCAGCCATCGAGCCCCCCGGCTTTGAGAACCCAGATGTTGATGCTTCCCTCTCTGGTAACTGACTAGATATGGATGTAATGGTCAGACAGTTGTAAGCCTGTCTGCTGATATTTTTCTCTGTATTTGTTGTCTGCTTGTAACCTCTTTATTCTCTGAAGTTTGGGGTGCTGACCTTTTTTTCCTGAACTAGGCAAATGATATGTTTGATTGATTAAAGCAAGATTGTTAACCCATTTTGAGTTGCCTTCCTTTAGAAAAGCAGATCTAAGAACCTGTGTTGGCAGCCACCCTGGGGATGCTGGGGTGCTTGCTGCAACAGAAGGACATGGACATGAGTCATGGAAAGCAGGAAGATATGAATGCATAAACTACATTGCTGGAGGAATTGCTGAAATCACAGATGCATTTGTATATTTGAGTATTTGAGCCTTGTATCTCATGTCATCAGTTAAGTGTTAATGTGCTGTGAGAACCAGGGAAATATTGTATTTGAAAATCCTTTGGGGTATAATGAGTCTACTTTTATTATCCAATTGTAAAACCAATCATGAGCAGCTCTCCTAAGGACTGCTTATGTGAATAACTTTAAGGTTCTAATTGCATAGTATAATGAACTCTCTATTTATTTAGCAATAAAGTAAAGCATAACATTCACAATAACACATAAAAACTTATTACTGAGTTGGTCACATAGTCTTAAAACATATTCAGCATATCTTATAGTCATCTTTAAGAGGTAACAGAAAATAGAAACACCACTCACCTCTTGGTCACAGTAAGTCAGTCTCCTCAGTCAATACAGAGTATCCAAGTAAAGTCCTCTTTCATCTTAACTCGAGGCTGATTTCCAAACTGCATGGCTCCTTCTCCATGGGCTGACTGCTTCCAACTCTTGCCTGGATTCACAGGTATACAGCTCTCCACTCCTGTTCCATATCTCAGCTCATGGGGACTGCTCTACTCCAAGCCATTAAGCTTAACAGAGCTACAACAATATTTACACACATTACCAGAACTATTACCTCAATTCACTTTCTGTCTGAGAAATCAAACACAAATAAACAGAGTGCTTCTGTCTGACAAAATGACAGTAACACAGATCAACAGACAGAATGATTCTGTCTGACAAAGTAACACAGATCAACAGAGCACTGAAATCACAAATATTCACTCTTTCAGTTTGGCTCACTCCCTGCTCTGCTCCTTCCTGTTCCACCCTTCCTGTTCCACTCTTTTGGCAAGCTCCTCCCACCATGGGTTCCACATGACTATGTGATTATCAAGGGCAGGGAATGTCTTCAAATTCCCTTAGGCCTATTAAGGGCAACACAACTGTTTCAAACAAAGACTTGATACAATCAAAGGCTCAAAGGCCCTTAAATGACTAAAACAAGCAAAGTACTACTTTGCTTGCCATTACACCAATCCATTGATGACCCTAAATCAGAAAGTTGATGGATGGAGAGGGATAATAGTGATAACTAATATCTGTATAGTACTTGAAAGTTTTCAGAATTTATTCACGTTGTCCAATTTAGGCTTTACAAAAACACTCAATCATGATGAATATGACTTGAGTAATAAGAAAGTGAGACCTCAGATTTCTTCCTCTGCTGCAGTAGTAATAAACATACCTTCTTAAATCCCTTTTTATTAGTCAACTTCCCAGACTTTGGCCCACCTGGGACACATTTGATTTGCTAAGTGAAAAAGAAAACTCCAGACTTCTCTCTCATTGCCTTGGCCTGTTTTTAAGTTTCTGCAGAACCTGAGTTGAGCGAGGATGAACAGGAAATGTTTATTAAGCAGTCTAGAAGTCTCATTAGGGAAAAAAAAAAGTTTCAATTTAGAAGGTGATGTGCTTGTTCAAATGCTACAACTTGAGCAGGTCCAAGGGGCCAGTTCAGCAAATTCTTGGCATTAGCTTTCTATTTTCTACTTTCCCATGAGAGGCTCTCTCAATGCTAGATGCTATAGCAAGATGACTGCCAATAAGATTAAACTCATGTGGAAAGGCCAAGAACCTCCAATATACCACTCCATCCTGTTGCCTCATTTTCTCCCTGACATTTACTTTACCTCCCATTTTTAATTTGAGCACTGGTGATAGTAAACACAAAACTGAAAGCAAGCATTTAAGAATTTTAAATGTGCTTTAATGGAAATCAGAAAGACATGGGTTCAAAAATTACCTGTCATGCTTATGAGCTGAATGATACTGGGTGACATAGCTGAGGCTTTGAGTCTCAGTTTCCTCATGTAAAATGAGGAGGTTAGAGTAGCTTATGAGCCCATGAAGATAGCTTTGAGGGGAGGGGAGAAGATTAGGATTACTTATAGTTCCTGCTTTAAGTATTCCACTTGGGAAAGTTATTAAGCCTTCCCCCACCATATACCTCTATCAACATATCTAAAAAAATGTCAAAATTCATCTGTATATCCCTTTAAGGGCATCACAATCCACTGACCAATTTTGTCCTAGGCAACGAAATATTCTAATATAAGAGGCCAAGTTGTTAGACCTGAACAGAGCTGTCTCCCTCCAATAAGCTTTTCTTTTTCAGTGACAGAAATATCCAATCCCCTAAATCTATTGATTGTAAAAGCATTATGATGGCAGAATGAGAACTGCATTATATGCTCCCTGGAGCACTTCACCCCTCAAACCACACACCCATTGATACCAGAAAAGCAAGAGGCAAATTGGATTGGATTTTGTGATTCTTTTCCTATAAGAGGACAGTAAAGAACACCAAGAAAAAAACCAAAACAGCAACTCCCACAACTCAGAGACTTCTTCCTCTTTCCTCACTTCATTTCAAAATCATTGTAGAATGGTATAAGTCCCTGGGTGGGGGTGCTGGGAGGGATAAAAGGGGAAACTTAGATGATATAGAAACAAAAGGTAACACTTCACCCCACTAGTACCTCCTCAAAAAATAACAGGGCATCAGTGTCCAGTGATTCTTCCTGTTCTGCTGCTATTCCATCTCTCTGTATCTCAAGTAAGAATGTAATAAAGGTAAGGGGACCCATATTTACTAATTTTCATTGCACAGATAAAAGATTTCAATGCTCGGATTAAAAAACTAATCCAGGGGCAGCTAGGTGGCTCAGTGAATAGAACACTGGCTCTGGGGTCAGGAGGACCTCAGTTTAAATCTGGCCTCAGACACTTGACACACTTATTAGCCGTGTAAATTTGGGCAAGTCACTTAACCCCAATTGCCCTCAAAAAAATAGACAAGAAAAAAAAAGGAAAATAATCCAAGTGGGAAAAATGGGAACAGGAGAATGTGAAATTAATTGGAGGCTATATTTAATGAGGTAGAGGTTTACTTGGAGTACTTAAAGTGGTTTGGAAAGTTATTGGGAAATAATATTATTGGGAAATATTGGGAAATATATTGGGAAATAACTTAAAAATAAAAAAAAAGAATGGGCACCTAGGTGGCATAGTAGATAGAATATCAGGAGCATCTGAATTCAAATATGGCTGCAGACACTTATTAGGTGTATGTCCCTGAGGCTAATCACTTAACCAAGATTGCCTCAGAAAACAAAAATATTGTCATATATTTAAAACCATTTGTAGGAGGAAGATCTGGGTTAGATTTTAGCCTTTGACACATATTAGCTATCTAACCCAGGCCAAGAATAAGTTACTTGCCTCTCAGAAACCCAGGCTAATCTCAGAAACTCAAAGCAGCAACATACCCTTTATCTGGGGTTCTTCATATTCATGAAATCACTGGTATGATCTATGAAAAACAACACATAACCAACTGCCTATTTTAGAGGTGCTTTCCCTTATCCCATAACACCTCATTCAGTAAAATTGTGACCTCTTTGACTGTCATATATAGTTTTCTTTTTCACCCCTCCTCCACCACTAATACACTGTCCAATTTGGAGGTGCTTTACCTTATCTCATAACATCTCACTGACTCTGATTGTAAATTTCTTAAAGACTACATCATATATAGGATCCTTTTGTATCCTCATCTCCAATGTCTTCCAATCAGAAAATTATAGAACTGGGAACAAGAAGGGACCCTAGATAGAGGTCAAACATGATAGTCCTTCAAATATTTCTCTTCTACATGCTAACCATCCTGGTTTGGAGGCCCCTCCATGTAATCCAGGTATTCTTTATCTCCTTTTATGTCTTAGACCCCTTGGGCAATATGATGAAGACTATGGATCCCTCCTCAAAAACATTTTGAAATATTGAGGGAAATGCTGAATTTTAGTTAGAGCTTAATGAAAAGAAAGACTTTTGTTGTTATGAGAGTTCACAGATCTAGTGACATCTATTCATGAACCCTCAGGTTAAGAACCTTGGCTCTAATCGAACTCTTTCATATTACAGATGAGATAGGTCACATTGCTAGTTAATGACAATACTGAGACTAGAACCCAGGACTTCTGATGGAAAGCCCAGATATTTATTGTGTCTAAAATGGGAGAAGAAAATGACTTCATTAGAGTATTTTAATTTAGTTACTGATTCCATTGAAGAGGATATCCATTATCACTCAATTTTATGTCTCTCCTTTCATAATATTCATTGACTTAGAAGGGACTACAGTAGCTATCTAATCTATCCCTTTCTGAAATCATGAATCATCTATCTATAATATCCCCCATAAATGATCATTCCCTGTAATGTAATGACATTTTGTTGTTGTTGCTGTTGCTTTTCAGTCATTTCAATCATGTCTGACTCTACGTGACCCCATTTGGGGTTTTCTTGCAAAGAAAATGCAGCAGTTTGCCAGGTTGTTTCTCTTAGTACCTGGGTCCTCCCATTCTTGGAACATCTTATAACTTGCTATAACATACCTATAACTTGCTTACCTTGAGCTATCCTTTAGCAAGACCTTTCTCCCTTTGATGAGATTTTCCTGGAATTTCCATTTTGTGGAGGAGCCATTCCTTCATGCCTTCATTTTGGACTTCAGACTGGATACATTCAAACAACACCCCCCCCCCCATTCCCACCTCCTACATCTCATTCCCTTTTGTGCATGGTTTTCCCTTATTTGAATGTAAGCTCCTTAAGGTAAGGGACTGCGTTTTTTTTTTCTTTTTATATCTGTATCTCCAAAGCTTAGCACAGATCCTGGAACATAATATTCTTTCTTCCTTCTTTTTTTCCCCCCAGATAGGAAATGAAGCAGGTCAAAGCTCTCATGTGAATTAATGTTTTGGGGGTAGTAGGATCTGCCTATGAGTAACCATTGTACTTCCAACCTGGACAAGATACACACACATGATATATGTAACATATATATTCACATGTGTATGTATAATTATCCTTTGGGTTTATATCTCCTTCATTTCCAAATATAATCACTTTTTCCTTCTCCTCCTTCCATAGAGAGCTGCCCCTTGTAACAAAGAATAAAAAAGAGAGGAAAAAATCAATTTAGTAAAACTAAACAACATATTAACCCTGTCTGACAGGATATGCAATGTTTCATATGAATAGCATCTGAACTCTGCAAAGGAATAGCCTGTTTGTATTTATTCTGCTCCTCTTTGGAGCTAAACTCAATTATTTTAATTAGAGTTTTCAATTTCAACTTTTTTTGTAGTTATTTTTCTTTCCATTAACATTGTTGTAGTCACTGTGTATATTTCATTCCTAGTCTCACTCACTTAACTTTTCATCAGTTCATATAAGTCTTCTCATGCTTCTCTCTAGTCTTAATATTTATTATTATAGCAACTGTAATCCTTCGGAAAGTGTTATTTTTTGTGGAGCCAAAATATATCTCCTTGTAACTTCAGCCTATTGGTTCTAGTTTTGTCCTCCAAGTAAATCTACCCTTAGCTCCTCCTTCTTGCCCTTGGGGGGAAAAGCAGTATAAATCTAAAATCTCTTCTACCTTACTGATAATTGAAAACAGTTATTAAGCCCTCCTGAGTCTTCTCTATTCTTAGGAGAAACATCCTTAATTCCTTCAATTACTCTTTATGAGGCATAGTATCTAGTCTTTTATGCATTCCAATTGCTGTAAAGCCAAGCATGAGCAAAGCTCCAGAGGACTGCTGTTGTGATTAGCTCTCAGGTTCTGATCACATAGTATTGTGAATTCTCTATTTATTTAGCAGTAAACAAAAGCAAAACATTCACAGAAACCTAAGTCAGTATTTACAATGATATAACATAACAACTTATCACTAAGTGGCTACATAGATTTAAACAAAAGATATCCTTCAGGATACAAAGTACAAAGGTCTCCCACCCCTATGTCACATTGTCTCAATCTTGTGATTCAGAATGTCTTCTTTCTTCTTGATTGGAATCTAGTTCCAATCATCCTTAGCTCAATCACCCTTAAGGGGTACAAGCTACAAAGTACAAAGTTCTTCTACTCCTAGGTCACAGTAGATCATGATCTTGTCAGTCAGCCCTAAGTACCCAAGGAAAGGTCCTTTAATCTTGGCTTGAGCCTGGATCCCAAATTCCATAGTTCCTCTTCCATGTTCCCAGATCTTGCCTGAATTCACCCAACTATCACCTGGATTCACAAATAGGCATCTCTCAGCTCCATGTCCAGCTCCACGTCCATCTCCACATCCAGCTCTTTGTCCAGTTCCTCATCCTGTTCCTTGTCCAGTTTCCATTCCATATTGAAGCTCATGGTAACCACTCCACCTCAAGCCCTCCAAAGTCTCTGTTTATGGGAAGACAAAGCTTAACAGAGCTAAAACACACATTGCCAGCACCATCATCAATTCACTTTCTGCCTGTGAATTCAACACAGACACATACACAAGGTCTGAGAAATAAACACAAATCATCAGTAAAGTCCCAGGACCTTGGAAAACATCAATAAAACCCTCTTCTAGGACTTCTGTAAACAGACAACAAGAAAATCCTCTTTCAGGGCTTCTGAATTAGCAGTAAGGTCCCAGGACTTCTGTAACAACAGAAACATCCCCTATCAGCAGACAGATCTGACAAAGTAACATCAAAACAAAGTGCTGGACTGCCACAGCCATGCTTCCTCCCAGTTCTGCTCAGTCCCAGTTGTGCTTGAGCTTTTTATATGTCATTAGCTCCTCCCTGTCCCACCCACCTCTTATGTCCTTCCTGTTCCTGTCTTTGGTAAATTCCTCTCACTGTGGGTTTCACAGGTTCTGTTTCTTAACAAAGACTTGATATAATTATAGACAAGGCTCAAAGACACTTGAACTGAAAGAAGGCACTAAGTAATCCTTTGCTTGCCAGTACAGTTGCCCTCTTTGCTATGTCTTTCAGCTAGTCCACGTGACACCTAGAACTGTACATAAGAGTCTGGCTATTGTCTGACTGTAGCAGCAGATAATGAGGCTCTCAACACCCTCACTGGACACTACTGAACTCACAGTCTGCTAAAATCCTTAGATTATTTTTTATCCCATATGAACTATTCTCAAGTCACATCTCCCATCTTAGACTTGTGTAATTTTTCTAAAAATTCAAATACACTTATCCTCATTAATTTTCATTTGATCCTGCTCTTAATTCTAGCCTTTTGATATCTTTTACATTCAACACGCCTAGGTTGTTGTTGTTCCTTCTTAATTTTTAAAGAGGATAAATGACATCATGGGGCGATATCTTTATTTGTGGATTTAAGTGAGGCAGAGTTGCACAAAATCACTCTCTCTTCTAGGGTCATCAGAATCCATTGGCAAGACAAAAGTCAGGATGATTGGTGATAGCCCTGGATACACTGGATAACCTTGTCATCTTTAATGTCTTCCCAAGCTCTGAGAGTTCCACAGTGCCTGCTTCAGTCACTTCCATGGCCATGGGAACAAATTGTTCTCATCCATCAGTTCTGCCAGGGGAAGTCTTCACATTCTTGTGGTAGACACCCCCAATTCATTGACAGGTTTGAGGCCTTTAGGTTGCCCTCTACTTGCAGATGGACAGAATAATAGGTAGAATGGAAAGAAAAGAGAATGTACATTAAAGACAGTATTGACTGCTCTGCTAACAAATTGCAGCTTGATTTTTCAGGCAATAGGGAAGTATTGAAGTTTTTTGAGCAAAGGAATGATATGATCTGATATAAACAACATTTTTCTAGCAGCAGCAGCAGTTTGGAGCATGAATTAGAGGAGATTTTGGTTTATTTTCCAAGTTGTAGTAATGAAGGACTATACTAAGATATTTCATAAACTTGTATGATTTGGGAATGGGAAGGACCTGGGAGATGATCAACTTTAATTCCCTAAGGAACCTAAGGCTCAGAAAAATGAAGGGCTTTTTGCTGAGCTCATACAGCTAGTAAACAAGAGGGAAGGACAGAAACCTATATTCCAACTTCTAGAGCAGTGCTTTGTGTGTAGCAGGAACTTTACAAATACAAGCTGAACTGAATTATTTAATCTTCTGATCCAAATCCAATGTTGTTTTCATGACACTATGCTGTTTGTCATGTAGCAATAGGAAGAGAGAGGAAGGTAGGGATATGAGACATGATGAACTGTTGGCATTGATAGGACATCATATCTCACTGGAAATGAGATGTGGGAGAGAAGATAGTCAAATATAACTTCAAAATTTTCATCATGGGGCTTGGAAGGGGAGCAAGAATTGGGGGAAATATGATATTCTCAGCTTTGAACACATTGCTTTGGTAGATTTCCAAATAGGGCACTGACAGATAGAAATGCTTTAGGGGAGAATAATCTGGCATTAAAATACAGTATAGATTACATTGAAGAAGATAAAAGTGGGGGACTAAAAAGGTTAGACCTTTGTCCAGGAAGAAGACATAGTCAACCTTCAACTTCCCAAGGCTAACATTCCTGAAAACTGCATAGAAAAAAAATGCAAATGTTGATATATTGAACCTATAGGAAATAGTGGGTTAGATTCCTATGAACATCACAAATGAGAATCTTTCACTAGAGATTGCTGGAGAAACACCTTTCTGCACACAATTCTTTATAACAAAACATTAACCTGATAATACATGTGTTTTCCTGGGCAGATAGGTGGTATAGGGCCTAGAGTCAGGAAGACTTGAGTTCAAATTTGTTCTCAGACATTTACTGGCAGTGTGACCATGAGCAAGTCATTTAACCCTGTTTCCTTCAGTTTCCTCATCTATAAAATAAGGTAGGGAGGGAAATGGCAAACTATTCCGGTGTCTTTGCCAAGAAAACCCCAAATGAGGTCACAAAGAGTCAGACACAAATGAAAAACAACAATTCCCTTTTCTTAATACAGTAGCCACCAAAATAACCCATAAAATGCGGGGGAGAGGAAAAGCAATGCTGGACTGGATGGGAAGGAAAGGGTTGGTGATGTCAGAACCCTGAGGTAAAAAAGGGAAAGAGGCAATACCTGCCATATCTAATTTCCCTTTATATCCCCTGGTTGAACTGTTTCCCAATGAAAAGCATATGCCTCAGGGTGAAATTCTGGCCCCCAGTCTGAGCTTGGAACTCCCCCAGGGGGACATTTGGCCCAACCTTGCATGGCTTTCTGCTGGCAGACAAGGCAAGGGCTTGCCCTACTAAGCAGCACTGCTCCTCCAATCTAGACCAAACTGTCAGGGATGCTTGGGAGCCCAGCAGCAGGTACAGGCCTCTCACTTTTTCCTTTACTGTGCATAGCCATGAATGTGCATGGTTGCCAACATGAAAGTGGAAATGAGGTTGCTAACAAAATCCTATGAATACTTGAAGTCTCAAAAGTTAAACACAAATGTTGAGAAAAGACTATAATTAGGTAATTGTGCCTGTGGGATTGGAAAGGAAGAGATAAGGTAGCATTGTATAGTGTTTAGAGTGCTAGATCTGGAGTAAGAAAGACTTGGGTTCAAATTCCACCTTTGCCAATCACGAAAGAAAGTGACCAAGTCACTTAACCTTTCTGAGTTGTAATTGTTTCATCTGTAAAAATGGCAAGGTTGGACTATATTGTCTTTTAAGTCTCTACCAGTTTTAGATTCATGATTCTAATTGGATGTAGGGGCAAGGATATGGGATTATTAAAGATGGTGGTGGTTTTGAATCTCGGTGACTAAGAAAATGAACAGAAACCAGGTGACCTAGAGGAACTGATTTTTAGTTTAAAAACTATCAAGTAGAGGCAGTTAGGTGGCATCGTAGATAGAGCATGGCCCTGGAGTCAGAAGGAGCTTAGTTCAAATCCTGTCTCAGACAATTGACACTTACCAACTATGTGACCCTGGGCAAGTCACTTAACCCCAACTGCCTCACCAACCCCCCACCCCCACCTTCACACATAAAAAAAAGAAAGAAAAAGAAAAGAAAGAAAGACAGAAAAGAAAACTATAAAGTACTTTAGAAACATGCTGTGCAGGTTTGAAAGGGAAGCAGATAAATTCAATTTTGGACCAATACAGTTTGAGATATGGTGAATACCTCAGAGTTGAAATATCTAGGAGAGGCAGTTGGAAATGCCATGTTGGAGCTGGCAAGAGAGAGACAGAGACAGAGAGACAGAGACAGAGAGAGAGACAGAGACAGAGAGAGAGACAGAGAGAGAGACGGAGAGAGACAGAGAGAGACAGAGAGGGACAGAGACAGAGAGGACAGAGAGAGAGAGACACAGAGAGAGAGAGACAGAGAGACAGAGAGACAGAGAGAGAGAGAGACACAGAGACAGAGAGAGAATGTCCAAAATAAAGTACATATATATATATATATATATATATATATATATATATATATGGAGAAAGTATGTCCATATTAAAGTACATATATAAAATGCTGAACCTGAAGTCAGGAAGACTCATCTTCTTGAGTTTAAATCTGTCCTCAGACACTTAATAGTTGTGTGACTATGAAGAGTCATAAGTGACTGTATAACAAGAAGATGCATATAAAGTGGAAACAAGGAAATCTTTAAATCAAAGGGACTAGTAGGTGAGGTGATTGGGAAAGAACCCTTCCATTACATGGCACTTGAACTGAGTCTTGAAGGAATTGATAATGGGGAATAAGGAACAGTTTAGCTTCCTCACCAGGACCAGTAAGTCAGTGTGCAAGTAGGTTTAACCAGTATTGGAAAGGAGTCAATGAAAATTGACTCTAAGAGAAAGGATATATATATATATAGGCATAACATGCAGTGGAAAAGAGAGCAGAGGAGAAGAGGAAAGAGGAAAGGGGAGGGGAAGAAAAGAGAGGTGGGAAAAGGGAGGGAATGGGAGAAGAAGAGTAGAGAGGTGGGATGAGGATGAAGATGAGAGAAATGGGAAGAGGAAGGGAAAGGGAGAAGAGAGAGGAGGGGGAGGAGGAGGGAGAAAAAAGGATAAGTAGGGGGAGGAAGGAGAAGGAGAAAGGGTGGGGAAGAAATGGAGCAGGTGGAAGGAGAAGGGGAAAGAGAGGAACCATTAGGGAGGGAAGGGGAAAGGAGGGAGGGAGGAGAGGAATGAGGGGGAAGAGGAAGGGAAAGGAGGAAAGGAGAGCATTAGGGATGCCCATTTTCCTTAAATATATTTGGCAGCATAGGTACCATTCCTTGTTCTTTTTCTTTATGCTCATAAAGTGGTTTTCTGTTCTTAATTTGGTTTTCCAACTAGGTTTCTGTACTGGGAATGCGTTGAGCATCTGTTAATTTGTTTGGTAGTGATTTTTCTCACTATAAATTACTGAGTTGTATTTCTGTTACAAATAAGCTTCCTGGGGGTGGCCAGGTAGCACAGTGAGTAAGAGAACCAGCCCCAGAGTCGGGATGACCTGGGATCGAATCTGGGCTCAGACACTTAGGACCCACCCAGAAACACCTAGCCATGTAACCTTGAACAAGTTACTTAACCCCAATTGCTTAAAAAAAATTCCTGTCAGTTGAGTTGTATCAGTCAACTTTTCTCTGGGTCTCTCTTGCCTAAACTGGCTATCTGGGTTCCATGTTTGCAGATCTTGGAAGGGAAGCTCCAGACTACAGAAAGGTAGCAATAGGCATGGTTCCCACCCTCCCGTCCACAATTCAACATTTGCCATACCTGTAAGACATTATATATAATACTTGGTAGAGGGAGAGCTTGGTGGGATTAGGAAAATGGCTTAGGGCAGGAGAGACACACACACATTTTTATGCACATATGTATACACACATATATATGTAATCCATTACACATTCTATATAAATATTCTATATATAAATATATATACATGTATGCACACATATCATATGATATATGTATATATGTGTGTGTATCTCTCCTGTGTATGTGTGTATTAGGACATTTTCTCATTTGGGAATGATTGGTTCCTTTTTTTGTGCTATTATAAAAGTGGGATTGGAAAGTCTGGAAGCTTAGAGCCACTGCCATGGGGGAGTAGTTCTTTCTTTGAAATGGGCATACAACTTATATGAAGGAGTGCCAAGGTTTGCTCTTCTTCAATATGTGGAAAAACCAGGCACAATATTTCATGTTTCAGAGAAGAATAGAAACAAATGATCCTAATTTTCTCCTCATTCCCCAGTATCTTATCTATTGTTCCCTCTTCTTATCCTCTATCTTCCCTCCCTATAGCTAAGTATATTTTACACATACAAATTTGATACTTTTTCCTAAGTCATTTTAAACATCATTTAGAGAGAAGTATGAGAAGCACAGTTATGCTAAAAGATGTATCACTGAATTTATGAATGAGACATATAGCATGTGGATTTGAAGTCCAGCCTCACCAATTATTAACTGTGTGACCTGGGGCTCATCATTTCTCTTCTCTGTTTTTCAGTTTTTTCAGTAGTGTTCAACTCTTTGTGACCCCATTTGGGGTTTTCTTCGCAAAGATCTTGGAGTGGTTTGCCATTTACTTTTCCAGTTCATTTTATAGATGAGAAAACTGAGGCCAGATTTGAACTCAGGATGTTCCTGACTCCAGGGCCAGTGCTCTATGTACTGTGCCACCTAGCGGCTCTGTGAGATGTTTTTACATTCCTGTAAACAATAACTGCAGTTTTAGTCTACAAAAATGTAGTCTATAGATGAGGAAACTGAGGTCCAGGGAAGCAAAATGACTTGAAATACTTGTTGCCTTGTAGATTGGGCTCTTCAAAAGTCCTCCTACTCCTTAAGATTTCATATGGCACAGAAAATATGGTAGTTACAGAGCCAGAATGCAAACTTGGGTTCTTAGAATTTACTAATTTATTTCTCTTTCCATTTTATGATATTCACAAGCTTGTGAGGTAAGTGTTGTTTTTGTTCTTAATTTTCAAAGAGGACCAATGACATCATAGGGAGATGTCTTCATTTGTGCTTGAATTAGATTGAAGTGAGGCAGAGTTGCACAAAGTCATCAGCCTCACACTCTTTTCCAGAGTCATTGAAGTCCACTGGCCAGACAAAATTCAGGATGACTACTAGTGGCCCCAAATGCAGTGGATGAGCTTGGCATCTTCAATGGCTGACTAAGCTCTAAGTACCCCACTGTACCTGCTTCAGATGCCTTCATGACCATTGGGGGAAATCGTTCTTATCCACCCATTCCACCAGTGGAATTCTTCACACACTTGAGGTAGACATCCCTTTAACTCACTGAGAGGTTTGAGGCCTATTGGTTATCCTCAAACTGGTTTAGCCTATCTGCCAAGATGATATTATTGAAGTATGGCCACTGCATGTGCTACAGCTTCTTGGAGCCACAGGTGAGAGTTGGGTGATAGGTAGGTTCCAAAGGTGGATGAGCAACTCTGACAAGGGCTTGGCAAGCCCTCACACCAGAGGTGCTAGTCCTCTCTGAACATTGCATGGGGAATTGAGTCTCAGAGATGAGAGAAAATAGGTAGCTTATCCTACTTTGTGGATACTTGGCAGTATCCACACTGCTACTGAGTGACAAATCTGGGACTTCTACCACCTAATCATCCCAACTTCAAATCCAGTGGCCTTTTCCCTAAGGCAGAGTTGCTGCCTATGCTACAGGAAGCTATATCAGTCTATACAATCCAGAAAACAAAGTGACTTAAGAGCAACTTAAAGAAAAGTTTATACAAAATTAAAATCTCCCACTAGAGACCATGATTCAAATTCTCTGTTATCTAACATGATCAAAGAATGGGGTGTCCTGGTTAATTATATATTTTGATTGCTTACTATTATATGCACCATACATAGATTATCAGTTTTCAAATAATTAAAATATAAGATCATAACATGAAAATGATCTTGATTGTGATTTATTTTTTGATGATACAAAAGGCATTAATTCATGCTTGGAAACATGGAAAACGCTAAGCCAAGAATCCAAGTAGTGGGTGACACAAAGGGCAATGGAGAGGTACATAGTAAGGATAAATCTTCTGCCTCATATTACCAATGAAGATCTACATAAAGTAACATAAGTCCCACGAAGTTAAAAATGGCAACCAGAATGACAAATAATGAAAATGTCATGTGCAGTGTTTACATTTCTGTCACAGCTGAGTGACTGTCACCTGTGTTTCAGGGGCCGGCTCATTTGTCTCTTGGAGGAGAAGCTTAAGAGACTTGAAGAACACCTTGCCACATTCTGTGCTGTTAAGGACAATGAGGTGTTTCTAAAGGACAGGTAGAAGGCACATGGATGGTGTGCTGGTTCTGGAGTCAGGAAGACTGGTCTCAGACTCTTCCTAGTTGTGTGATCTGAGGCAAGTCACTTAAACTCTATTCATCTTAGTTTTCCCATCTGTAAAATGGGGATGATAATAGCACCTACATCCCAGGGTTGTTGTGAAGATCAAATGAAATAATAATTGTCAAGCACTTAGCACAGTGCCTGGTACATAGTAAGCACTATATGAATGTTAGCTGTTATTATAAAGGAAACAAAAGCAGGGATCTGAGATGGAGGAGGGGAGAATTGACCTTTGTGAGGATGTTAGAAAGTAGAAGAGTTTTGCTGAGAGGAGAAAGGAAAGGAAAAGGACAGCTGTATAATTAGAGCTTAAATATAGCCTTGAGGTTCTTTCTGAAGAAGAGAGAGCTGAATTCTCTGAGGAGAAAGAAGTTACTTTTCTGCCAAAGAATGATGTGTGGAACCACATAAGGGATCAGGTAAGAGGTCATCCTGTAAGGGTCAGAGGAAGAAGTAAAGAGAAGTAGTAGATGGAGGTTTCCCTGCTCAGCCTGTACTGAAGCAGCTATTTGTCAACTCAATAGCAACACAGGAGAGGCCTCCAATTTTCCCATGGTGTGTATCTTAAAGACATAAAAGAGAGACTCTCCCAAGATACACGAAAAAGTATCCACTTCAATGTGTACACAAATACCATTGACAGAAGGTACCTAGAACATGTTGTCAATGACTGTGAACTTTTGGACAAGAAACTGAATAGCAACTGAATGTCATTACAGATTGTATTTTCCTCAATTGGTCATGGAAGGTGAGAGATTCAGAAGAGAAATGAATTTGGGAAGTGAACAACTAGCTAAGATGGTGGTGTTTAAGAATGAGATTTTGACTTTCTGGACTATAGCTTATAATACAGGGATGATAGAGTTTTGACCAATGATGGAGTACACCTAACAAAGCCTTGTAAGGGGGGCAGAGTCAAGATGGTGGAGTAGAAACAGGACTTCCGTGCAGCTCCATTTCCCACCTCCTCCAATTCATGTAAAAAATGAGTCTAAACAAACTTTGTAGCTATAGAACCCACAAAATGACAGAGAGAACCTAAGCTCCTGCTGAAGACAGTCCAGCAGGCTGGCAGGAAGGGGCCAGTGCAACACTCTGGGAGCCGACCCCAGCCACACTCAAGCCAGAAGTTTTAGCCTCAGGGCGGCCTGACCGACCTGTAGCTGGAGGGCCTTCAGATCACCAGCAGCTGTGGCAGTTTCCAGAATTATCAACCCATAGATGCTAAGGACAAAGTGAGAGGTCAGTACAGTGTGGACTTTGGGAACTGGGAGTTTGGGACTGCGGTTGGCCTCTGCCTCTGGGGTGAGAAACAGCTGAGGCTTGTTGTCCTTCCAGCCACTGCCACATGGCTGCTTCAGAGGTCTGGGCCTGCAGATTGTAGGGGGACCAAGTATCCAGTTTGAGGGGTAATCTCTCTTGCTTTAACCTGCTTGGATCTGAATCACTGTCTGGGGTGGAGGTGCTGGGGTGCATGACCAGTGTGCCAGAGCATGTGGAGACTTCAGAGAGAGCAGCCAACTAATAGCTCCAGCAGCTGAAAAAGCCCCAGCAATTTAGGACAAAACTCCTCATTCTGGTATCAGAGTTCTACTGTGCAAAAAGCTGAAAAGTCAAGTAAGTGAGTGGCAACATGAGTAAGCAAGGGAAGCAAGGCAAGCACAGTGGTTTGACTTTGTATTCCTTTTTTGGGGATAAAAAGGATCAAAGCATGGAACAGGAGGAAGACAGAGAAGTCAGAACTCCTGCACCAAAAGCTTCCATCAAGAGAATAAGCTGCTTACAGGCCATAGAGGAGCTTAAGAAGGATTATGAAAAGCAAATAAGAGTAGTGGAGGAAAAATTGGGAAGAGAAATGAGAATGATGCAAGAAAATTATGAAATGAGACTCAACAACCCGACTGAAGAAAATAACACCTTAAAAAAATTGACTAACTCAAATGGCAAAAGAGGGTCAAAGAGCGAATGAGGAAAAGAATGCCTTAGAAAGCCAAATTTGCCAGAGGGCAAAGGAGTCTCAAAAGTTCACTGAAGAAAATAATTCCTTCAGAATTAGATTGGAGCACATGGAAGCTAGTGACTTTATGAGAAATCAAGATACTATTAAACAGATCCAAAAACAAATGAAAAAATAGAATACAATGTGAAATATCTCATTGGAAAAACCACTGACTTGGAAAATAGATCCAAGAGAGAGAATTTTAAAATTATTGGACTACCTGAAAGCCATGATAAAAAAAAGAACCTAGAAATCATCCTTCAAGAAATTTTAAAGGAAAATTGCCCTGATGTTTTAGAACCAGAGGGCAAAATAGAGGTTGAAAGAATTCACTGATCACCTCCTGGAAAAGATCCCAAAAAGAAAACTGCTAGAAATATTATAGCCAGGTTCTGGAATTCCCAGATCAAGGAGAAAATATTGCAAGCAGCAAGGAAGAAACAATTTGAATATTGTGGAAACAGAATCAGGATCACACAGGATCTGGCAGCTTCTATGCTGAGGCATCAAAGGACTTGGAATATGATATTCTGGAGGTCAATGGAGCTGGGATTAAAACCAAGAATCACCTACCCAGCAAGACTGAGTATCATGTTTCAGGGGAAAATATGGTCATTCAATGGAATAGAGGACTTTCAAGCATTCTTGATGAAAAAACCAGAGTTGAATAGAAAATTTGACATTCAGATACAAGAAGCAAGAGAAGCATGAGAAGGTAAACAGGGAAAAGAAATCATAAGGAACTTATCAAAGTTGAACTATTTACATTCTTTCATGGAAAAACAATAATTGTAACTTATGAAACTTTTCTCAGTATGAGAATAGTTGAAGGGAATAGAAATATATATATATACATATATATATATGTGTGTGTGTGTATGTATGTATACATACATATATATGTCTATATAGTAGGGTATATGGGCGTATGAATACATATGTGAGTGTGTGTGTATATATGTGTATAGGTATACATACACAGAGGGCACAGGACCAATTGAATAGAAAGGGATGATACTTAAAAGATGAAATTAAGAGGTTAGAGAGGATTATAATGAGAAGAGATGGGAAGAGATAGAATGGGATAAATTATCTCATATAGAAGAGGCAAGGGAAAACTGTTACAATGGAGGGGAAGAACAGGAAGGTAGAAGGGAATGGGTCAATCTTATTCTCATTGAATTTGGCTTAGGGAGAGAATGACATACAAACTATATAGGATATCTCACCCTGTAGGAGAGTAGGGGGAAAGGGGACCAGAGCTTTGTAAGAATTTTTTTCTGGCTATTTTGAAAATATATCAAATTGACTTTATGCTAAAAAGAAGGGGAATGGAGGCTATACACACACACACACACACACACACACACACACACACACACACACATATATATATCCTGTCCTAGATAGCTCAGAGTAGAATTTAAATGAAGGAAGAGTAGCACTTCAGATAGATGTTCACAGGAAACAGAATCTAAGAAAGGAGATAAATATAAAATCCATGGCCTTAAATGTCAACATGAAAATTTCCAAAAAAGTCAATAAATAAGAGGAAATAAAGTTCCTGATACATGGAAAATATGGTAAATTTGACCTCATAGGTGTCATTGAGGGGGGGAGGGAGGAATTTGCCCTGTTGGGCAGCTAGGTGGCACAATAGGCTTGTAGTCAGGAAGACTCATCTTCTTGGGCTCAAATCCAGCCTCAGGTAATTACTAGTCATATGAGTCACTTAATTCTGGTCAAGTCACTTAATTCTGTTTCTCTCAGTTTCCTCATCTGTAAAATGATCTGGAGAAGGAAATGGCAAAGCACTCCAGTGTCTTTGCCAAGAAAATCTCAAATAGGGTCACAAAGAAGTGTATGCAATTGAAAATGACTGAACATCAACAAAACCCATAAAAAGCACTATGATTCTAATTGGGAATACTTTATACAAAAGATAGATGAAAGGAGAGAGAGAATAGTATTGCATATTAGGAAAGTATATTGATGACAAAGTATTTGGGAGAGGATCAATAGAAGGAGAAACAGAAATGCTTTTGTCATTGGAGTATATTATAGACAATTTAGACAGAAAGGGAAAAATTAAGAGGAACTTGGGAAATAGGTCATAAACCTGGCACAGAGGGAGGACATAACAATAGAGCTTTGGGTGGGATTCTATTATCTAGACATCGGCTGTAACTCTGTCTATCTGTCTCCCTCTCTCTACCTCTGTCTCCCTCCCCCTTCCCTTCCTCTCTCTCTCTCTCTCTCTCTCATTCTATCTCTTTCAATCCCTCTCTGTCTGATTAAAATGGAGCAGTTAACAACTTTTTGACTTACTTGCCTCAGTGAAAATTTTATTCTTTTAAAGGTGGAAAAACTAGCAAAAGACAATTGTGTTGTGTATTTCATTCTAAGATGGAGGTAAATTTTACCTCATTGGTATCACTGAGACTTGATGGAATTTAGGCCATGAAAGGACTATGGTTCTATATTGGAAGACTTTATACAAAAGATAGGTAAAGGGATGGAGGGAATAGTATTGCATATGAGGAAAGTATGATGATGGCAAGAGATCTAGGAACCAGAGAACTGGTCAATGGAACTGGGAATGTTTAGCCTGATGAAGACCCAGAAGGGAATTATAACTATCTTTTGAAGGCTTATCAAGTGGAAGAGAGATTAGATTTATTTTGTTTTCTCCATAGGATTATGAATGGATGTTACAAATAGGGAGATTTAGGCTTGGTTTTAGGGAGGAAAACAGCTGCATAAGAATTATTGCTGTTATGTAGAATGGGCTGCCCAGAGAGTGGTGGGTACTTCCTTCTTGAAAATCTTCAATCTAGATAACCACTTTTAGGCATGTTATAGTAGGAATCCCTTTTGTGTGTGTATTGGACTAGTTTTCAGCAGAAGTCCCATCCAAAGTTCAATTTTTGTGATTCTGTACTAAAACATATAATCCAGGATATATATGTATGTTGAGAAAAATGACTGATTAGGTAGTGAGAGTATAGAAAAACTGGTGTCTATATAATGTCAAAATCCCTAGTGGAAGGCCTATATATTATGTCAATCCCCCAATCAGAATTGCTAGAAGAGCATGGACAAGAATCACATAGGATTAAAAGATATACACAAATTTGCTTTTTGCAGTAGAAAGAGCCCTGAATCTGAAGCCAGAGGATTTGGGTTCCAATCTAGCTCTGCCACTTAATACCTACATGGTGTTGGAAAAGGCATCTCACATTTTTGTATCTGAGTTTTCTCATCTGCAAAAATGATGGGGTTAAGACCTGAGTTCAAATCTGTCCTTGGACACTTAACACTTACTAGCCATGTAACCCTGGGCAAGTCACTTAACTACAATTGCCCTGCATTCCCCCTCCAAAAAGCAAAAAAAAAAAAAAACAAAAAACAAAAATGAGGGGGTTGAATTGGGTAACCTCTGAAGTCCCCTCCACATTTCCCTATGATTCTAGGATCCTTATACCCATATTGATCGCAGATTCATTGATTTATTGAAGAATTGATTCAGAAGGTACTTTGAGATGTTGAAGGGACTTAGAGAAATCATTATGTAAATCAGTTATCAATGATACAGATGTTAAAAAAATGCTCATTAAGGAATGGTAGAGGAGTGGCTTGACAGTATATTACATGATTCTAACAAGACCATCTCAGATGATAAAAACTGTTAAAAATTCCCTAGGAAGTAATAAAAACGTAGTGCAATGGCCTTCATTAGTATCAAGAATTTCTTTCCCAGGGAAGGGATTATCAGTTTGCAAGCTTTAGTAATTTTTAAGAATTTAAGAAATCTTAAGAACTTTATGATATTTTCAGTATAAGTTAGAACTTTGAGATCACTGCATCCAATGAGGAAGGAAAGAAGCATGCATTTAATAAGCTTAGTCTATTGTGTGCCAGGTACTTTACAAATATTAACTCATTCGATCCTCATGCCAACCTTGGGAGGCAGGTGCTGTTAATATGTTCATCTTACAGTTGAGGAAACTAAGGTGGAAAGAAGTTAAATCAGTTGTTCATGGTTATACAGCTAGTAAGAGTCTGAGGTTAGATTTGAATTCAGGTCTTCCTGACTCCAGACCTAGCATTTACCCACTACACCATATAAATTCAGTACTGTATCAAGGGTAGAAATATATATATATATATATATATATACATATATATATATATATATATATATATATTAGTTTCTCATCAGCCAATAATCAACATCAGAAGTACTGTGCATAGTTTGATAAATTGCGTTAGAACACCATAGTAACACTCTTGGAAGATATAGTTCAGCTTCTATATATTAGGGAGTTGTAATACTAGGAACATAGGAAAATCATAGGATAAGGTATTTAAAACCTTAGAGGTTTTCCTGATGAGGAAACTGGTCCTGGTCTGCTACTTATTACCTGTCTGACCTGGGGAAAATCACTCACCCTCTTTTTATCTTATTTTCCTCATCTACAAACAGAACTGACTGGACTATGTGGTCCATTAAGACCCCTACTCGCCTTAATTTCCATAACTTTTCTTCTAAAGAATTAGGTTTCATCTTATTTTACTAGTTCATCTTCTCAAGATACCATATTAGTAATTTTTTCCAGCATTTTTCCCAGCTGCAAATATACTGAAATTTCATCACAGAGAACAAAATGAATTATCCCCTTAAGTAACCTCTTTACTCTTGTTATGATCTCTCTCAATTAAAAATCTTTCACTCTTATGATGAAAGATCTTCAGACTGCTCGTTTTAACTTTGATCTCTCTTTATGAGACCCTTTTCCATTTTCTCTCTTCTTCCTTTGTACCCTTCTAGCTCATGGTTTTTTCCCCCTCCCACATTCTCTTCCTTACTGTGTGTGATGAAACAAGTTACAATCTTTTCCTTTTCTGTTTCTATAATCTGACACAATTCTACTACTTAAATCTTCCTCCCTTTTGTAAGGGAATCTGCTAATAAGAGCTATAAATCTACAAGTAGAAGCTTGTTGAAGGCAGAGACTGTTTGATTTTTGTTTCTGTATCTTGGACACCTAGCAAAGGCCTTGAATATGATAGATTTCTAACAAATTCTAGTTGAATTGAATTGCAGGTTAAGTTGAAGGGAATTGGGGCAACATTCTTCAGTGGAAGGAATAACATGTTAACAGGAGAAATTTAAGATTAAAGTGGTATTTGAGAAGTCCTGGAGACAAAAGGAAACCATGGTGACATAGGAAAAAAACTGAGAAATGTGGAAGTCTGGTAACTAGAGAGAGTATAAACCTGAAAAAGGCTTAGAGAGATCCAACTAAACTGAGGGCAAGTTTGGAAAAAAATAATGAAAGTTTCCCTCCAAAGCTGGACATAAGGTTCAGAGATGTGTATTGACTAGGAAGAGCATAAACTTCAAGACCTCCCCTCCCATCACAAAGTATAGCAGTAAAATAATTACTAGGCCCACAGTCTGCCTTAGTACTAGTAAAAGATACTACTCATGCTCAATGACTGCAAAAAAAGAAAGAAAATGATTTAATGGATTACTGAAGATAAGTCCCCAAAATGTGATGTGTCAAAGACTTTAATGAATGAAAGATCTGAATATACTTTGAGCCAATTTCCATTGGCTCATAGTCTCTGCCCAAGAAACCAGGGAAATTATAGGCATGATTGGGGTGACTGTGGCACAGTGAGTAAAAGCGCAGGCCCCAGTGTCAGGAGAACCTGGGATCAGTTCCCACCTCAGCTACTTAACACCCACACAAAATAACTGGCCGTGTAACCTTGAGCAAGTTATTTAACCCCAATTTCTTAAAAAAAATTATAAGCATGATGTCCCCCAATATATTAAAACTGAATCTCTCCACTTGAAATCACATACAGTACATAGTATTTCAAAGGAAAGCTTTATTATAAAGAGGAAAACAAAGTAGAGATCCTGAACAACCATTCCTCCTGAAGATGTAAATAAATCTCTAGACTTATTAAGAATCACTAATATGAGTCTTGCCATATAAGCTTCATCTTCCAAAATCTGAATCCCCTGGGACAAAGGAAGGATTCCTGTGCCTGATGATTTGCATGGGCAAGTAACCTCTACAGTATCACTCTCCTAACCTGCATTGTCCTGAAAGGTTAGATGTCCAGAGGTCAATAACCATTTCCCCCCACAGGTTCCTTAGAGATAACCACGAGAAGGTGGGGTTTGCATTACTCTTACTTATAAACTACCATCCAGTGTCCTGAGAACAATTTGTTACAGTGGCCATGAAGGTGGCTGAAGCTCTCTTAGAGTCTGATCAGATATTGAAGATGCCAAGGTCATCCATTGCTTCTCGGCCCTTGCAGTGGTCCTTGCCACTGGACTTCAATGACTCTGGAAGAGAGCGTGAGGCTGATGATTTTGTGTAACTCTGCTTCACTTAAATACAATTCACAAGCAAGTCAAGACCTCACCCCATGATGCAATTAGTCCTCTTTGAAAACAAACAACCAACAACAATTCTGACCAACCAGTTGATTTCAATTAGCTTTCACAGGAGAGTATATACTGAGAAGGTAGAGCAAAGACCAAAGTTACAAAACATCCCCTAAACCTGGGTAACCTCTCCCCTCTGCACATGCATAATTTCTGGGGAAAGTAGACTTAATTTTAAGTCATAAAGATAGCATGGCAAACATGTAGAGAGAGCATATGGGGCTGAGATTCTTGAGACTCCTGGTCCTGGAAGTCTTTTCTCCCTTTGAGGAGGTCTCACAGAGTTCTCTTTAAGATCATACATCAGCTGTGGATGAGTTACTTTCTTGTTCCACTTGGCTGGTTTCTCGTCTTGTCTTGGCTGATGAGTCAATCCACTGCTGGGCAGGGTTAATTACGTTGTTCAGCTGTTGCTCTGGCTGATCACCAGACTCAAATACTACTGCTATGGGATCTGGTGGTCAGCTGGACATTTTTGATGCATCTTCCAATTTCACCTTTTGGCTGGGCATTCCCCCTCTCAAAATCCGCATTCACCTAAGGTCAGACAAGATTATATATGAGAGAAAGAGAGTTGCCATATGCTTATGGACATATGGTGGTTGACCAGGAGAAAGGGAGCCCAATATTCTTTTTTCATCTAGCCACTCATGGCATTTCTTACCTCTTACATTTATAGGGAGGAAAATACAAAAGGGGTGAAGTAGCACAAACTCAGTTCTGGCTCTAGGCCACTGGAGTTATTAATCTTTCCTGCTCTGAAGTCAATTAGAAGGTTTCATACCACAGAGTATGAACCTGAGTCATCATGACCTAAATTGGCTTATGAAGTTTCACGTGTTAGATTGGCAACAGGCAGAGAATGTCTGCTCATGGCAGTCCCCTCCCCCTCTCCCTCCTGCCCTCCCACCATTATGCATGCATCTCTGCCATTAGAAAAGGACATAGACTCTCTCCAAATAAAGCTTGTATGTCAGACCATGCCTGATTTCCTGTCTGCTATCATAAACTATAGGATGAAGAGGTTATTTCCCCCTAAGGTTCCGAGCTTTCTTGCCTCCACTGATTAACATTATTCTTTGGTTTCATTCTTAACCATGATACTCTGATACTCTTTAGTCTGTATTTACTAGAGAAAGAGTGATATAGTGGAAAGAATACCATATTAGGTACCAGAAGACTTTGGCACAAGTCCCATAGAGCTATTGTTTAACATTGACATGAACTTTGGAAAATCATTTCACTTCTGTGGGCCTCAGTTTCCCTGTCTTAAAATTAATGAATTGGATTAAATTTATGTTAAAGTTCTTTCCACAGCTACATCCTAAATAACTCTTAGCCTGCCACTGGCAATCTACTACTTTTCCAGAATACTGCTGGTTTCTCTCAGTCATTCTCACTGAATGTTTCAATGAATGTCTCAATTTTAAGTCTTATTAACATCACCTTATGGTACTACATGGTTCTGGAGTGCTATATGGTACTACATGACTTTCTTGTTGGTATATTATTCAACAAGCATTAATTAAGTGCTTACTATGTGTTAGGGAGAGTGAGACTTGGAAGTAGGCAAATCCAAGGAATGTGTTACATTAATGTATAAGAACTATTGGGTTTTTTTTTTTTACAAAATTTATTTTGTATTTTATACCACAGTCATTTCTTATGTCTCCCTCCTCTTAGAATCCTAGCTTACAAAAAAGAAAAATAGCACAGAGAAACCAAAATAGTGATTTTGTATGATTGTGAATGTGGCACTTCTCATCCACAATTCTCTACCTCTTTTCTGAAAAAAATGGAGGCATGTTTCATCATCTGTCCCTTGGAACCAAATATTGATCATTACCTTTAATTTCAATTCATTTGCTTTTTTGTGTTGCTTTCATTTACTTTTTAAAATAGTTATACTGTAAATTGTTCTGTTTGTTTTCTGCATCTGTTTTAATGAGTTTGGCTATATTTCTCTAAAATTTTCATATTGGTACTTCATTGGAGCACAGTGATATTTCATGACATTTATATATTGCCATTTGTTCATCCATATTCAAAATAATGGGTGGCCACCTTGTAGTTATTTGCTACCTAAAATTCTGCCATAAATATTTTTGCTTTGCAGGATTTTTCTCTCTGTGTTTAACTGCTGAGTTTTACTATAACTTTCATTTTAAGGTCTTCAGACTTTTTCCAGATCTTGGCTTCATAGGACTGCGCTAATCTGCATGAGTGTTTTGAAATGATTGTAAACAAGCTTAATGGCAAGAACACTAGCAAATACACTACTTTAGTCCTTTTCAATCTGTCGGCCACTTTAATAGGATCAGTTCCACAAACAAATCAATGACACTTTGTCTGCTTTGCCAGATGTTTTGTAATAGATCCTGGTTACATCACCATTCAGGATCTTACACCCCAAATTTAATACTAAATCCACAATGAAGACAGGTCTCAGCTCTCAAAAGTATTAAATCTGTTGTATTTCTTATATGATATAAACACTTTAATTCCTGGATGCATTTCCTTTTCTGTCACAATATAATTCATAAAAGCATAATGTTGGCTGTTTATAGTTTTATCCACTGTGGGAAGGGGGTGGGTTAGAGTTGCCAAAACAAAAATTACTGTTACTTTTCAGTTAGAAGATAATTGGCAAGAGGCCTAAAACTTTCACAAGTATCTGCACTGGAGCCATGTGAAATTTCAAAACTTGGCATTAAGCAGACTGCAGGAAATTGTTTCTCAGACTCCCAAATCCCAAGATCCAAAATAATATTAAAAATATGAACATCACTGAAAGATTCCTAGGAGCGTGATAGGAGTTGACATTTCTATTACCTCTGCCTAATAATAGACCAGAGACGTTGTACAGTACAGTGTCTAGAGAGCCAGCCTTGGAATCAGGAAGACCAGAGTTCAAATCTAAAGCATACTGATAGTGTGACCTTTGGAAGCCATTTAACCCTTCAGTGCCCCCAAGCAATTGTTCAAGACTGTAAGGTATATGGAACAGGTGAAAGCTTCTGCCCTAGTCATCATTAGGATCAGGCCTATGAGTGACTGCTGCATATTCATCTTAGTAAGAGAGAGAAGCAATCTAAAAAAAAAAGACTGCAAAGAACATATTACTTTATAAATTTGTATCAGCAAAATGAATTTCCATACTGGAAGCTCTTTGCACTGATAAAGCCATGCTAGAACTAAGAGAAAAAATAAAGAAATTTAAAAAATGAATTTGGGGAGCATAATGTGAGACATACTAGCAATCCATAAACTTTGATATGTAGTGTTTTGGGGGATCTATTTTCAAAATTCCTTCCATTTTGCAAAAAAAATACTTGCTTTTACTTGAAGTCTATAAAAAAGAAAAAAAAAACCTTTTCCCTAAGTTTTTACTGAATCAATGGAGCTAGCCATTACAAATCCAGATGGGCCTTCAACATTGTTCAGTGATTCATTATCAAAAGATAAAGCTAGATGGTTTAGGACTAGAGCTCTCACTTCGGAGTCAGGAAGAAATCAGTTTGAATAGTGCTATCAATTGCTCTTCCTTCTTTCATATCTCTCTCACATCTGATCAGTTACCACTGAGCAGCGAGCAAACCTTAGATTTGCCTGACCAACCATAGCCTACCTATTCCATCTCTATCATCCCTTCCTCTTTATTCCATCTATAAACACCCACCTGCCTGCTTTAGTTTCCTTGCAAATCTACCATAATATCCCTACTACAATACATTCAGAGAATGAGTTGGAGACAATTTACACAAAAATTTGAATATGTCACTCCTGTGGTCAAAATCTTTCTGAGATTCCCTATTATCTCCTGAGTCAAATTCAGACTCCATTTCCTCATATTCAAGGCCTTTTACAGCCTGAAATTATCCTACTAAAAGGTAGATTTATCATATATTAAATCTAGTCCATGTTCTTTATGTATGAACCGAACTTGGAAAATCTGTTAGCTGAAAAATTCAGTCTTCTTGTCTTTTCTAAGACCTAGAATTTCTTTTCTTTGTTAATTTCCTGTCCATCCTTGAAAATGTAACTCAAAAGATAGGTCCCCCAGGAAACCTCTGATTCTCCTGATAGGTAATGAATTTTCTCCTTGGACCTCAGAATATGCCTTGATTTATAACTTTTGAATGGGTTTATCTTGCAATATTGTAGATCATAACTATATATTTCTTATTCTTCTACTAGATTGTAAATGCCCCTGAGAATGGAGGACATCTTACCTCAATTCTTTATCTTCCCCATGCCTGGCTTGTTTTTGTCTATCCTAGGTTCAGTGGGGTTGTTTTGTGTGATGTAATCCTGTAACTATGAATCAAGAAGAGATCCATATAGACATTAGATGTATGGAGGAAGGGAAAGAAACAAGCATTTCTTAAACACCTACTGATGTACCAGCACCATGTGAAGCACTTTACAGATGTTATCTCATTTGCTCCTCACAACAGTCCTGGGAGATAGATACTATTATTATCCCCATTTTACAGTTGAGTACACTGAGGCTGACAGAGATTAAGTGACTAGTCCAGGGTCACATTGCTGGTAAGTATCTGAGTCTGAATTTGAACTCAAGTCTTTCAACTTCAAATCTATTTCTCTATCCAGTGCACTACCTAGCTGGTGCCACTACTCTGAGGCCTTGTACTACCCTGAAAGGGAAATTCACTTGAATCTGCCAGACATAACATCCCAACAACATTCCATTCTTTTCCTTCCTTCCTTCCTTCCTTCCTTCCTTCCTTCCTTCCTTCCTTC
>NW_027187351.1:26597389-26603377 GCF_028583685.1 Petaurus breviceps papuanus
TCCTTCCTTCCTTCCTTCCTTCCTTCCTTCCTTCCTTCCTTCCTTCCCTCCTCCTCCTTATTCTTCATCTTTCCTTCCTTCTTTCTTTTTTTTCCCTTTTTTTTTTTGGAGGGCAATTGGGGTTGTGACTTGCCCAAGGTCACATGGCTAGTTTTTTTTGTGTTAAGTGTCTGAGGTTGGATTTGAACTCAGGTCCTCCTGACTCCACGGCCCTTGCTCCATTCACTGTGCCACCTAGATGCCCCCCTTTTTCTTTCTTTCTCTCTTTCTTCCTCTTTCTTTTTCTTTCTTTCTTTCTTTCCTTCTTTCTTTCTTTCTCTCTTCCTTCCTTCCTTTCTTTCTTTCTCTTTCCTTTTCTTTCTCTCTCTTTCTTTCCTTCTTTATTCCTTTCTTTCTCTCTCTCTTTCTTCTTCTTCTTCTCCTCCTCCTCCTCCTTCCTTCCTTCCTTCCTTCCTTCCTTCCTTCCTTCCTTCCTTCCTTCCTTCCTTCCTTCTTTTCTTTTTTCTTCATAGAGAAATGGGCCCCAGAGACACCAAGATTGGGATGATCCAATAATCCACAAACAATAATGATGGTTCTTTTTCTCCTTATATGTTTGTTGACTGAACAGTTGATTGATTGTGGGGATTTGTATGCTTCTAGAAGGAAAACACACTTGGAACTTTTAAACATCAAATCCCTACCATATGAACAACTCCCCACAAGACTGGAATATAAAGTCCAGGTTTCTTGTTCCTTCATATCATGGATTTAGTACCTTTTTGCCACCCCTTCCAGTAATGGTAGCCATTTTCATAATCTTTTTTCCAGAAGACTGGATCTCTCAAATCTCAAACCTCAAACTACTTAAAGTAAACTATGGGAGTACACTGCCCAAGACATGTCACTTTCCTCTACTTAGGAATCTATCTAGGTTCCACAATGGCATTGCTCAGGTTCTTGGACCATAGTAGCCATCACTTGGTTGTCTCTGTCACAAAATGACTCAGGGAATAATGACCTTTCCTTTCCATTCCACCTTTCTGTCAGGATCTCTCTGGGAGAAAAGTGCTAATGGAAAAAAGAGGGAAAGGAGAAAAGGTGGAATTCTTGTTGAAAACTCCCTTTAATTGAGTAGCACAAAAGGTGGCGATTGCCTGTAATCTGCCTAATAATAGTGGGAATCAAACAACTAGTACTACAGGAAGTCCCTACCTGTCTTCCAGAAATTGGGAGGTGGCCCCAATCAAAAATCATTTGTTAAATGCTTGCTGTGCTAAGTTAATGCCTACTACTGTGCTAAGTTCCAAACCAATCAACTTACCTTGAACTAAAAATACCAAGCAAAGTTTTACTGCCCTATAAATTGTAGATCTCAGGTTGGAAAGGTTCCCAGAGACTAACCACTCCAACAACTTCATTTTACAGATGATGAAACCTGAGGCCCAGGGAAATTAAGTGACTTGCCCAAGGTCACACATGTAGTAAGTGTCAGAGACAGAAACTCTAATTTCACATCTAATTCTCTTTCCACTGTGCCAAGCTGCCTTCCTGATGTACTCCTCTATAGAAAAAAAAAACTTCCTAGGGAAATAAACAATGCAACCATGACCTCAGGGAGTCTAGGAGACTTACCTGGACCTGATCCTCATTCTGCAAATAATTAAATCTGCCTCAAGGCACCAGAGTTGCATCAGTATAGTAATTCACTAGCAATGGTCTTTCTTCTTTACATGCTTCAAGACTTTTAAAGATTTGTGATTTCATAAGTATAGTTACTTCCTCCAAGGTTGAAGATTGCAATTCCTCTATAACATAGTAGATAGTCTGACAATTATCATGGTTTAAAGTTCCATCACCCTAAGACTCTTGTGATCTTCCAATCAGTCAATAAACATTTATTAAGCGCTTACTATATGCCAGACACTGTGTCAAATCCTGCAGATACAAAAAGAGGCAAAGCAGAGTCCATGCCCTCAAGGAGCTTACCATTAAGAGAACCATTAAGCATTCAGATGCAGTCTACAGATCCCTTCACTTTGGCAGAACCTTCTAGAACTTTCGTTCTGTTGGCACATAGCCTTTGAAAATCCAGTGTCACCATGATGATGCATCAAAACGAGACTTTAGTGGAGGTCTCTTTACATGACCTCCATTTAAATATTACTTTCCCATGGCATAATTGATGCAGCACCCTAGTTCTGAGTGTCTCCACAGGTCTTTCCCAGTTATAGTTGAACATTGTGAAACTTGTCCTAACCATCCTAGCCCACCATGAGCATTCTCTCCCCTCTCTGAACTCTTTTATCGTCTACTATCTAGTTCATATATTTGAATTCTAAATTGTCTACCTCTTTGTACATCATACTAGCTTAGAATGTACAATTTGCTTTAGAAAGATAGTCTAGTCTTTAATGCTGAAGGCAAAAATAGGAAGGGATAGCAATATGGCACAGTAGTGGAAAGAATATTGAATTTGGAATAAGGTTCTGAGTTCAAATCTTGCTTTTAATATTTGTTTCCTGTATGACTTTGGACAAATAACCTCGCTTCTTTAGCCTTTGACCTCCTTATCTATAAAATGAAGGGGGTCAATAAAATGAATTTTAAGATCCCTAATCCCAGAATCTATGGTTTTATAAGGCCTTAGCAAGTAGGCAGCATGACATTCAATGGGAAGGAGTAGATGTGATGGGAGCAGGGGAGTAGGGATTCATGAATGGAAGGAGAAGTAAAATAAAAAGGCCTAGGCCGGGGAAGTCAGCAGGACCTTGTTCTGATTCAGGTCTCTAATGACAAAGAGATAAAAGCCTTTGGGTTAGAATAGGTGCTTGTAAGTGAGAGTATACTAAATGTACATGGGTATGTGAAAGATTGTGCAATATGTGTGTGAGCCCATGCACATAAAGGAGAATATGTGATTGAGAGGAACCATTGCATGGAGGAAGAAGAATAAGTCTTGGAACCAGTAGAGCACTGAGTTCAAATCCAGTCTGACAATGACCAACTTGATTACCCTGGGCAAACCACTACCTTTCTTTGAGCCCCAGTCTCTGTATTGGCATTTACTAAAATCATTATTCTTTAAATTGTATGAGACAGCTAGGTAGCTGAATGGACAGAGTTCTGGGCCTAGAGTCAGGAAGTCCTGAGTTCAAATCCAGCCTCAGACACTTACTAACTACAGGACCCTGGGCAAGTCACTTAACCTCTGTTTGCTTTAATCCACTTGAGAAGGAAATGGCAAACCATCCCAATGTCTTTACCAAGAAAACCCCATGGACAGAATGGTCCACAGAGTCACAAAAAGTTGGATACAATGAAAAAACTAAAGAACAACAAGCTGTAGAGTAAAGTGAATGGAACCCTGGAGTTGGAATCAGAAAGGCCTGGTTTCAAATCCTGCCTCTGACACTTATAAGTTGTATGAATGACCCAGGAGGAGTTCTTTATGAGCTTTAATTTCCTTATCTGTAAAATGGAGGTAATAATCTTAGTAGTACCTACCATACACGGTTATTGTGTGGCTAAAATGCGATCATATATACAATTTTTTTCAAACCTTAAAATGTTTTTATTAGAGTGATATATAAATGAACACATTTATTAAGCACTTATTTTGTGCCAGGGGCAGGTCAGTGGCACCGTGGAAAAAGCTCTGGCCCTGGAGTTCAGATTCATCTCTTTGACTTCAAATCTGGCTTCACATACTCACTGTGTGACTCTGGGCAACTCACTTAACCCCATTTGCCTCAGTTTCCCCATCTACAAAAATGAGCTGGAGAAGGAAATGGCAAACCATTCCAGTATCTTTTCCAAGAAAACTCCAAATGGGGTCAAAAAGAGATGGACATGACTGGAACAACTGTACAACATATGGCCAGCACTAAGCTAAGCACTAGAGATACAAAGACAAAAATTAAAGTCTCTTTCCTCAGGGAGCTAAAAATGGCTGCTTCTGCTGCTGCTCATATTAACCTAATTTTCCCTTTTCTGTCTTAGGAAAGGGACCTAAGGGGAAGGGAAAAATAAAGGAACAACTCTCATCATAAAATATTAGAACATGACCATTGAGATTATCTTGTCCTATACTCTTTCTTTACATAGGAAGAAAACTGAAAGACAGGTTTTATGAGGTGCCTAAGGTCACACAGTCAGGACCAGAAGCAAAACCCAAACTTAGCTCTCCTTGCTTCCAGTCCAGGGCTTTTCCATTCCATACTGTCTCCTTGGATTCTCTCTTCAATCGAGAGTGCGCTCAAGTGAGACAATGTTGGCAACTTTGCTTCAGAAGCCAGCTGAACTGGCAATATCCAGTAGTAGCAACTGTTTCAGAGCTGAGGGAATTGTGGTTTGTGTGTAAATACTGGCCCCTCTCCAACTTTCAGTTCCACCCCTGCTTGAGCTGCTTAAGGTCAAGTACCCAAGTGGACCTGCCCCTAAGAAATGAGTAATACTAATTCACTGAATCATAGATTTAAATCTGGAAGGAACTTTCTAGGCCATTTAGTCAAATCCCCACATTTTACAGGTGAGAAAACTGAGAACCTCAGAAGTGAAAATGTTGTCTAATGTTATGTGGGAAGTAAGGAACAGGCAGGCTCTCTGACACCAAAACCAGTGTTCAACTCCCCAATACCACGCTTTTAACTGTAGGAGGCAAACACAGCTCTCTCCATGTAGCTTTACTGAACTGGTCACATGGTCAGACTCTGTAAAACCCATTAGAATACAATAAAGAACCCCCTCTCAAGCCAGAGGTTGTTGTTCAGTTATTTCAGTGTTGGCTGATCCACAGCTTGACAAAGATACTGGAGTGGTTTGCCATTTCCTTCTCCAGCTCATTTTTACAAATTAATAAACTGAGGCAAACAGGATTAAGTGACTTGTCCAGGGTTACACAGCTAGTAAGTATCTTAGGCCAGATTTGAACTCAGGGAGATGAGTCTTCTTGACTCCAGGTTTGGTACTCTATCTGCTATACTACCTAGCTGCCCAGGGTGTCAGAGGATCTCAGTACAAAAGTTACCTTTAATACTTATTACCTATGTTTCTTTGAGAGGTTGGACTAAATAGCAGCCTTTGAGGTCTCTTTTAGCTCTAGAAATATGATCCAATGATCCTTGAGGTCTCAGCCTATATAATTTTTGTCATTGTATCCTTGGTGCTAACATAGTACCTGGCACATAGTAGGTGCTTAATAAATGCTTATTAAATGAATGAAACAATAAATGAATTCCTTGTAAGAAAGGATCCCAGTTAAGGACAAGATGTTTTTCACTACGACATCCACTAAAATAAGCAGCAGAAAAACCATCCCTTTGGGGGAGAATCAGTCTCAACCTTAAGTCTGAATTAGCTAACAATGGAAGTGGCTTTCAGAGAAAGACCTGTGTGAAGCTTAGTAATTATGCTGGGACTCTTCCCCTTTACAGAATTTTCTGCTTTATGGCAACTTTTATTTAAGGTTTGCGAACATGGATTATCTTCTGGTTTTATGAAGATAACAATGGGATGAAACAGATTATTTCTCAATTGCTACATTCTCTCCACCTAGGAAATATGGTTCTTATAAATATTAAAATCAAAAGGCACTTTGCACTATAATACAATCAAGTTGTGGGAAGAGTCTTTGAAATTAAGTGCCTATTTTTAAAATGCCTGCATATATTTCTAAGAATAGCAAATCATGATTCTAAAATGATAGGGCATGTAAGTATGTGTACTGTTTACATTTTGAAAACTAATAAAGGGTTCCATTACATCTTAACCCTGAGAGAAAGACCAGGATGGGTGACCGTGGTCGTATTATATTACAACGCATGATAAGTCCTATGCCAGCTGTTTCCCTCCCCCCCCTCCCCCCCCTCTCCCTCTCTCTCTTTCCCTCTCCCTCTCTCTCTCTCTTTCCCCCTCCCCACCACACCATCTCCTCTTCCCATTTCACATATAATCAATCTAACCCACTAACTACATTCCCCTCCTTCTTTCCTCCCTCTCTCTTCCTTT
>NW_027187351.1:26603477-26610820 GCF_028583685.1 Petaurus breviceps papuanus
CTCTCTCTCTCTCTCTCTCTCTCTCTCTCTCTCTCTCTCTCTCTCACATCCAGAGCATAGCTACTTAATACACTGTTAAGCACATTTTCTAAAACAAAATGAAAATCCATTCAAACACAGAACAGATGTGAATAAAAAGAAGAGAGTAGTTTAAAAATATTTCTTTTGCTATCAGCAATTATTTAGCCCCATGAATGGCAATGGGCTATTGAGACTGAATCTCAATAAGGCCAGTTTTGTTACTATGGAAGTCAGAACAATAGCCAGTTTTTCATTTTTTTCCCTACCCAGGAGATGAAAATCCATTATGCTTTGCAAACTATAGTTGAAAATGAAGCATCAATTTAAAATGTTAAATAGTTTGTATGGATCATGAAATTATTTTGTTCCATATATCTAACATTTATTGCCAAAGGGAAAAATGCTTCTGAAGTTGATCTTTAAGCCATTTGTTCTTTCAGATGTGTCCAAGACTTGTAAATAACTCCATTCCTCTGACTATTGATGTCATAATTCACCACTAGAAAGCTTTCATTCTGGCATTTCACAATGAAGTTGTTACAGAAGTGCATAGAATGAAGGATTTGTGTTAGAACATTCATTCATTTATTCCACAAGCCTTTACTAAGTACCCTTAGGTAATGTATTAGACACTGGTGCTATACATACAGAAATGAAACATTCTCTGCCCTCAAGGAGTGTTATATTTAGGCGGTATAGTAGTTAATGGAATAGACTTGGAGTCAGGAAGACCTGAGTTCAAATCCAGACTCAGAAAGCTACCATGTGACATTGGGGCAAGTCATTTAATGTCTCCTAGACTTGATTTTCTCTTCTGTAAAATGGGGATAATAATAGCACCTACCTTATAGGCTTGTTGTGAAGATCAAATGAGATTTGTATAAAGTGTTTTTCACAGCTTGAAGTGCTGTATTAGAGCTACCTACTATGTAAGATGATCTCTAACAACCTCCACCTGTCGGTTTGTGAAAATTGATTTTCTTTGAAAAGGTACCATTTTGTTATGATTAACCCACTGAATACTTACCCTTGCTTGTCTCAATTATTATTACCTACCCCTCAGTATTTCTAAGGAGCTTCCTTTACTTCACAGAATGATTTTTTTTTGCACTGTTTCCTAAGAAGATTGTGTATCTAGTGGATGTTTCCAAATAAAAAAAATCTTTCACAAGGGTAATGACATCCTCCTGCTGAAAAGATACATTCAAGTCATGATCCCAGTAAGGTCAAGGCAACATAATAGGGTGTTGAGGCTGAGAGTGTAGAAGGGAATATATGTTGCTATTTAATCCTCTACAAAGTAAGGTCTTCTCTCACTTCATTATTTGGAATTATTATTGGATTATTTGGAATTATTATTTGGATTATTTGGAAAAAATAAAATATAACTCTTACAAAGAATTTGGATTTTATGATGTTTAAGCTCATGCTATTGTCCGAGCCTCTGTGAAGGACACGTTTTATTGGCTTCAATCAATCTTGCTTGAAAATAAGTACTGTTTTACTCCTATGTACAACTCTGAGAGGTAGTATGGCCAAGTGAATAGAGAGCTGGCCTTGAAACTGGGAAGACCTGACTTCAAATGGTACTTCAGACACTCTCTGAAGATATGTCTTCTCAGTGTCAATCTCTGAGAATATGTATGTGTACATTTATGCATGTATCTTTATGTATATTTATATATATGTGTATGTATATATAAATGTATGTGTATGTGTGTGTGTGTGTGTGTGTGTGTGTATGTATGTATTATAGATGAGCTGATTCCTTGAATTGACTGAGAGAATTTTCTCGTCTTGGAGTTCCCTGTCCTTCTACATGGGTCAATTTTTTTTGGAAGGGGGGGTGTAAGCACAAGCAAGGTAGGATTTTTGTTATTTTCTTTTTGGAGTTTGGTTTTCCAGACTCAAGTTAAATTGTGAACATCTGAAGGATTGATCTTCTTTGAACCCTGATAATTCACAGCTGTGCTGAGTCACATAGGTTTTGTGCTTTCTGGCTCTGAGCCAGTCAGGGGCCAAGTCTTTGTTATATATTCTGGGAGGTTGGCATTTTGCTTTAGGGGTTTGCTCATGAGAAGGATCTTTAGATTTCCTGGTTGAGACTCTGAGTAATCATATGTTCAGAGCTCCTCAATGCTTAGTTGTCTGTGCTCCCTCAATCCAATGATGTATGTAAAGTGTATAGCTATATTGCCATATTCAGATAGCTGGAGCACTGTCAGTTGGTCTTTGTGCTAATTTCTCTGCTTCTATTTTCTATACTCACTTCTTTCTTTGTAATTAATCCATTTAAAGCTATCTTTCCTTTATAAAGCAGATCAAAGAACCTGTGCTAGCAGGCCATTCTGTGTGTGCCAGGGTGCTTGCTACTAGAGGGGTATCTTTTTATGGTTGGGTGTTGAATGCAATGTTTAACATATACATTGTAGAGTCAATCATGAGCATCTCTCCTGAGGACTGCTGCTGTGAATAACTTTAAGTAACTAGTCACATAGTATAGTGAACTCTCTATTTATTCAGCAATAAACTAAAGCAAAACTTTTAAAAAACTAAAGCACAACATTCACAACAATATAACATTACAACTTATTACTAAGGGGACCACATAGTCTTAAACAAAACATCATTCAGTAAGTCACAATCTCTTCAATCAATATAGAGCATCCAAGTAAAGTCTTCTTCCATCTTGACTTGAGGCTGTCTTCCAATCATCCTTAATCCAATCATCCTTAAGGGGTAGCAGAAAGTACAAAGGCCATTCACCCTTAGGTCACAGTAAGTTACAATATCATCAGTCAGCACTGAGTACCCAAGTAAAATCTTCTTTCATTTCAACTTGAGGCTGACTTCCAAACTCATGGCTCTTCTTCCTCTTCCAGGAACATACCTGGATGTATGATACCAGCTTTTGCCTGGATTCACACGCAGCAGCTCTCTACTCTGGTTCTATATCATAGCCCACCCAGACTATTCCACTGCAAACCATTTGCAGTTTCTGTTTCTAGGAAGACAAAGCTTAACAGAGCTACAACAATATTTACACACATTGCCAGCACTATCATCTCAATTCACTTTCTGTCTGACAAAATAACACAGATCAACAGACAAAGCTTCTGTTTAAGAAATCAAACACAAATCAACAGTAAAGTCCCAGGACTTGTATAAACAGCAGCAAAGCCCTCTTTCAGGACTTCTGTAAACAGCAGTAAAGTCTTCTTTCAGGGCTTCTGGTAATGTCCTCTTTCAACAGACTGAATGCTTCATTCTGAGAAAGCAACATCAATACAGAAAGAACAAACAGACAGAGTGTCAGACATCACAAACATTCTCCCTCTCAGTTCTGCTTAGTCTCAGCTCATGCCTCAGCTTTTATCTGCTCTGCTTCTTCCTGTTCTACTCTTTCTGTTCTGTGCTTCCTGTTCAACTCTTTCGGCAAGCTGCCCACTGTGGGTTCCATGTGATCAAGTTAGGCCTATTAATGGCAGAGAAGGTCTCCCAACTCCCTTAAGCCTATTAAGGACAACACAAAGTATATTGTTTCCAACAAAGACTTGACGCAATCAAAGGCAAGGCTCAAAGGCACTTGAATAGCTGAAACAAGCAGTAAAGTAGTGCTTTGTTTGCCATTACAAACACACACACACACACACTGATATTTCCTTGGTTGAGGAAGAAGATAATGTAGTATGCAAAACAATATCTCAGATGTGTATGGGTATGTGCACATGTGTGTGTATGTGTAAGGAATGTCAAAGCACAGTATGTCTTCCTGGGAGCAAGAGGGTGAATACTTAATCAACCAAACAAGAAGCATTTATTAAGAGCTTACTATGTGCAATGTGCTAGGTATAGAAAGAGAAAAAAATGAAAAAAAATTATTTCCTTTAAGTAACTTACATTCAAATGAGTAGGTGAGTGGGGAGAACAACATATAAATATCGAGGGTTTATGCAAAATATGTTTTTTAAAAAGCACATACAAGGTAATTTAGAGAAGAACTAGCAGCTGGGGGCTGGGGAAGTCTTCTGCAGAAGATGACACTTAAAGCCAGGAGAAGTGGCACACTGCTGTAATACTGGCTACTGGCTACTGAGAAAGCTGAAGCCCACAGATCTCTTGGGGACTCTGAGCTGAAGTGGGCTAAGCTGATTAGGTGGCTGCACTAAATCCATCATCAAAATGGTTAGCTTTTGGGGGCAGCTAGGTGGCACAGTGAATAGAGCACCTTCCCTGAAGTCAGGAGGACCTGAGTTCAAATCCAGCCTCAGACACTTAACAAAAAACTAGCCATGTGACCTTGGGCAAGCCACTTAACTCCAATTGCCCTACCTTCCCCCCTCCAAATAGCAAAAAAAAAAATGGTTAGTCTTTGGAAGAAGGGGTCATCAGGTTGTGTGATAAAATGGTGCACGGTAAAATGGTATAGGCTGGAAACTGAGTAAGTTCTTGTGCTAATCGTATTGGGAGAGGGCACCATCACTTCCAGCCTTGGTAAGATAGGGAGATCCAGCCTTTTTCTTTGTTTATGTAGTCATTGAGAGGAGACTCAAAGGAAATCAAAGTTTTTGAAGGATGAATATGAGGAGGGAGAACATTCCAGGCTATATCCCTGCTTATATTCACCATGCACATTCCCATTATTCTCATAGTAACTTCTCATTTTTCAGAGACTTTGGTATTTTATTATTCCCAGTTATATAGTACAACTGAAAGAATATTGTTGTTAAAATTTTTTAACCTATTTTCTTTTTTACTTTGGGGTTAAGGAAGTTCCAGGCTTGTCATTTCATTGATGTGGGGAGCTCCCATTATGGAAATCACCTGCACCTATGAAGCTCATTATAGCCTTAGAGTATTAAGAATTAATGTTAATATTAAGTATTACTAAATTAGCATTAAATATTAAGTCATAGAAGTTAAATAATTTGACCAGGGTCACAGAGTAGTATGTGTCAGAGACAGTAGAACTCAGGTCTTCTTGACTATGAAGTTGACCCTCTGTCCATGATGCTAGCTTCTTATCAACCTAATTTTTAAAAATCTGTTTACATTATAGCTTTTCAGACCAATACCAATTTTGCATTCACAGATGAACATTGAACAACATTGCTCTAATCAAAATCATTTTGTTATAGTATTAAATGATATTGTGGAAAGCACTGTGGTACTGGAGTTAAGTAGGTTGTGTTCAGATTCAGTCTTTACATTGAGAGAAACAATTATTTCTCTCACATTAATAACCAAATTAATAACCAATTAATATCGGGTGGGGCGGGGGGAATCCAGGTTTGTTTTTTCTTTGTAATTCCTCACTCAAAGTCCAGCCTCTCAAGGCATTTCTGACCCTACCTAAAGAATTCACCACACCCATCTTATCTAGGTGGAATTGTTAATTGGCTGAGTGAAGGGTAAATTCTTTTGTATACATTGCCCAAGATGAGAGTAATCTTCCTTGAGATAAGGCTGAGTCATGGACCCAGCCCCTCCTAAGAAGAGCCCCACCTTTCATTATAATAACCATTCTGTCTTTAATTGTTAAGGAGTCAGAGTTGATTTCCACATCCACTTTTCTAAGGGCATATAAGGATTGAGTGGCCTCCATGATTCATCTTTGGTTTATGAAAGCCAAATAACCTTCATTTCATTAATTATCTACTTGTGATAATTAATAAAGTCGACTATTAATTACCCAGAAATTATGTCTCTCTTACTTTACATATGTCCTAACATTTACTAGTTGGATGACACTAGGCAAGTCATTTTAATACTCTGACCCTTAGTTTCCTCATTGGTAAAATGGAGATGGTAATGCTTGTACTTTCTACCTCACAAAGTAGTTGTGAGGAAAATGCTTTGTAATGCTTAAGGCATTATGTACATTTCAAATATTATTATAAAAACACCATTGTTTCTATAGAACTTATGTGACATTGGGCAAATCACAGAATCTGGGATCTCCTTATCTATAAAATGAAGGGTTTAAAAGGTCTTTTCCAGTCTAGATGAAAGATTCTATAAGCCTAACTGCCCCCTGTATCTAAAGTTGTGTTGTCATAGAACTAATTGCTGATTTTAGGTGGAGCGTGGCTGTAGTTAAATACCATGAAATTTAGAGCCTCGATCATGGGGTACCCTGAAATTTAAGTGGGCTGACTGAATTTGAACTTGGCTATCACACAGGCATGACCCATCATTCTATTAGTGATTTCTTCTGCAGGTGTCGCACGAGCCATGTCTCCTTTTTGTTACCAATGGCAACAGAACCAACTGTTCCAAGTTTCTGGCCAAAAATAATATCACAAAAATAGGTTACACTGGAAAAAACTACACAGAGATACTCATGCTCTGGCTCTGTCATCATGATGTTTGATATCTAGATAAACTGAAAAAAAAATATATAGTAAAGCATCTGGGTTTTTAAAATATCCGAATGCCTGGTATCCATTTTTATTGGGTATTCTGTCTTTATTTCATGACAACGCCTGTTACAGTTTTAGAGGTTTGCTTATAGTATGATAAAATGTGACCAAAAAGGTAAAAGAATTATATAGCCTCAAAATGGAAAACATCTCTATATTCTCCTTCTGGTGACCCAAAGTTGGTTGAGTGGAATGCAACAGACCTCTATTATAAAATTGAGAGGAAATATGGTATAAATAGAGAGCCAGTCTCAGCATCAGAAATACCTGGGTTCAAAATCTGTCTCTGAACTATGTAGGGTATGTCATCTGTAAAAGTCACTTCACCTCAGTGCTCCAGTTAATTTCCGAAGACCATAAATTATAGATCAGGTGATGTTCTGCATTGGTAGAAGCAGTTTTCTTACTGATAATTCCTCATACTAATGAAATCAAAAGTCTAGTTCCTGCTCCCCTCCCCAATAGAACTAATATGAAGAGATAATAGTCATAATGCTAAGAGGTTTCTATATGAAAGAAAGGCACTGTTGCACATCATGTACATAAAGGAGGTGTTCTTATCTGCAGTATAACTTTAAATATAGCAGAGAGATACTTTATTGTGGGTTTTCCTTGTTACTTTAAGATATCTGCCATGTAATAGAGTCTCAGTTGTTTTAAAATAACAAACCCAGGACAGGTACTGGGTCTGGGAACTTTTGGCAGTATCTTGCTTGGTGTGAATTGAAAAGTACCAGGTATTGAACTTCCTTCCAAGTAGTATTCTCCATGATTACCAGAATGCCACAAAACCTTAATTTCCTATTATTGAAATCATTCCTTTGAGTTAGATATTGGATCCATCCATCCATCCATCTATCTATCTATCTATCTATCTATCTATCTATCTATCTATCTATC
>NW_027187351.1:26610830-26687593 GCF_028583685.1 Petaurus breviceps papuanus
TATCTATCTATCTATCTATCTATCTATCTATCTATCTATCTATCTATATCTATCTATCTATCTATCTATCTATCTATCTATCTATCTATCTATCTATCTATCTATCATCTATCTATCTATCTATTTAATCACATTAAGGTTTACAAAGGGTTTTATACATATTATCTAATTTGATCCTCACAATAGCCTGTGAAGTTGGTATACCCAGATTTTAAAGATGAGGAAACTGAGGCTAAGAAAAGTTAAATGACTTTCTTCAGGTCATATAACTACTTCAATAGTTGAAGCAGTATTCATACTTGAGTCTTCCTAACTCCAAGTCTGGTGATTTATACATTACACACTACCTAGCATGTAGATGGTGTAGTGATGAATAAAAATTCAATTGAAAACATCCCTGATATTATAGTAGTCTTTTGTCATCATTTAGTGTTTCAATGAAAAAACACTTGAAGTACAATTTCTATTGTATGGCAGGGTTGGGGGTGGAGTCCAGAAATTGCTTTAATGTTAAAAAAGAATCCTTATTCTGAAAAAGTTGGAAACCATTGTACTAACATTTTATATTTCCAGGGAACACTTGTTAAAATACAAATGTGTTGCTTGAGTGTAATAGCAAGAACAAAAGTAGTTCTCACCTTGTTTCAGCTACTGAATTAACATGTTTCAGTTTAAGTTTCTTTTGAGCCTTGTATAAAGTTTGTTAAGAAACAGAACATTTGAACCCCACAATTTGTGAACCCTAGAACTCATGAACTCTTGCAACAGGAAGGGGAGGAGCTAATGACCATAAAAAAGAAGAAGTCTTGGGGTGGCCAGGTAGCACAGCGAGTAAGAGCACTGGCCCCAGTGTCGGGATAACCTGTGGATCAAATCCTGACTCAGACACTTAGCACCCACCCAGAAACACCTGGCCATATAACCTTGAGCAGGCTCAGCGAGTAAGAGCACTGGCCCCAGTGTCGGGATAACCTGTGGATCAAATCCTGACTCAGACACTTAGCACCACACCCAGAAATAACTGGCCATATAACTTTGTGCAAGTTACTTAATCCTAATTGCTAAATAAAAAAAAATTTTTTTTTTAAAAAGGAGAGGTCTTGGCTAGAGACAGCAGAACTAAGAAGAATACTCTTGTGGTGGCAGAGTCAAAAAGGAGAAAACTTGTGGTATCCCAGCACTCTGTTTGTCTGCTCCATCTGTGTTCATGCTTGTTTATGATATTTTTGTACAGAAGCCCTGAGATCTTACTGGCAGCCCTGAAAGAGGATTTTGTGGATGTATATTTACAGAAGTCCTAGAGGATGGTTTTCGAGGTCCTGGGACTCTACTAATGATTTGTGCTGATCTTTTGGTCCTTGTTTGTGGGTCTGTGTTGATTTCTATGTTGATGATTTGTGTTGAGTTCTCAGACCTTGTTTGTGGGTCTGAGTTGATTTCACAGGCAGATAGTGAATTGATGATAGTGCCGGCAATGTGTATGAATATTATCAGGACTCTGACAAGCTTTGTCTTCCCAGAAACAGAGACTGTGAAGGACTTGAGGTGGATTGGACACTGTGAACTTCAATATGGAATGGGAACTGGACAAAGAACTGGACAAGGAGCTGGACAAGGAACTGGGAGCTGCCTGGCTTTGAACCCAGGTGACAGTTGGAGCTGGGACCCTGGAAGGGGAACCAGGGAAACTGAGAGCCATCCTTGAATCAAGCTGAAAGAAATCTTTACTTGGATACTGTGTACCGACTGAGAAGATTATGATTTATTGTGACCTGGGATGGAGAACTTTGACTTTGTACTTTGTGATTGAATTAAGGATTTTGTGATTGACTAAATGAATGTACATCGTTTAAAACTATGTGACCATTTTGGTGAAAACTATGTGGCCATTTTAGTGATAAGTTGTTGAGCTGTGACATGGTGAATGCTATGTAGTGATTTTCTGTGATAAGTTGTAACATTGTGAATGCTGTACCTTGATTTTCTGTGAATATTTTGCTCTGATTTGTTATTGAATAGAGAGTTCACCATGCTGTGTAATCAGAACCTTGAAAAGCTGTTCACAGCAGCAATCTTCTGGAAAGCTGCTCATGCATGGCTTTACATTGAGAAAGGTTAATGATTATTTTTAATCATTAAGTTAGCTAAGATATCTGTTTGAAAAGCAGAGAAGGGGCCTCAAGGCCTGAGTGAATGGGGCATGGGATTCTTCTCTACTTCTAAACATTTATAGGTTCCAAATATTTTGGAAAGGAAAATGTTTTTCCCTTGGGCCAGCTTGCTTCTCTGAGCTACTATGCTATATATTTCTGTCCCTTTTGCTGCCAAATTCTTTGAACATATAATCTATATCTTTCCCATCTTTTTCTTGAAATTCATTCACTCTTTCTCCCCATATAATTTTTCTATATCCCCACTACTGCAACTTTGCCCTTTAAGGTCTTCAATAACCTCCTAACCATCAAAGTCGATGCTTTTTTTTTTTTGTAGTATCCATTTTCTTTAACCCTCCCCCACCACCATAGCATTTGACGACATTCTCCTTTTCTTTGTCTTCATGACACTATCCTATTCTCCTACTACCTCTATGATCATTCCATTGTTGTCTCTTTTGTTGGCTCCTCTTTCTATTCCAACACTCTAATTGTCTCTTTTATAAAAAAACCCAAAAACCTAATAAGCATGTATCTCCTTTCCATTTCACATCTACCATCCCCTGGGGGAAAAGGGGGAAAAAGAGAAACACAAAACTCTTGTAACAAATATACATAGCCAAACAAAGCACATTCCCATATTGGCCATATCCAAAGAATATGTATCATTCTGCATCTTGAGTCCATCATCTCTCTATCAGAAAGTGGATGACATTGTTGATCATTGGTCCTCTGGAACTGTGGTTGATCATTGCATTTATTAGAATTTTTAAGTCTTTCAGAAAAATATTCTTTAAAATATGGTTGTTATTGCATAAATTGCTCCTCTCTGGCTTCTACTCACTTCCCTGTTGTATCAGCAATGCCATATTCACAATGCCTATGGAGATTACAAATATGCTGATATAATTATCCATTACAAAATACGTCATGCTTGCCATATGGGGAAATAAACTAGAAAATTTATTAAGATACCAAAAGACTGAGTCCCAAAACCAGAAAGTGAAAGCCATCAGAGTAATTATGATATTGGCACAGGTAGATAAAGTAGAAAGCACCCACTTTTTCAGGCCTTTAAAACAGAACAGGCTACCTCAGGCAAAGGTCCTCCTCTCCCCACTCACAGCAACCACCCAGCGTCCGGGAAGTGCGCTCCCAGCAGCTCCGGCCCCTGGCAGTCCTCAGCAGGAGTCCTTAGCAGAAATTCTGGCTAAGTCAAAAAGGGCTTTGCGCTGCCACTGCCTCTGCTGCTGCTGCCGCCGCCACCACCAGCTACCGCCGCCACCACCAGCTACCGCAGGAACGCTAGCTTGGCTTCCGCTTCCTCTTGCTCCGCCCCTTCCTGCTACGTCAGCAAGTCCAACGGGGCATGGAAGATCTTTAAATCCCATAACCCTTACACCTGTGCATCAGTTCATAGAAATTTACCAAGATTTCTCTGAAAACATTTCATTCATCATTTTTTATGGAACAATAGGATTTTGTTGCATTCGTTTACCATAATTTCCCCATACAGTCTCTAATTGATAGGTGCCTCTTTCCTTTTCAAATATTTGACACCACAAAGAAATCATTGACTGAATGTTGGAGATTAGGTATCCAACCTGCTAGATCTCTCGTGTATAATCCCAAGAATTTACTAGCACAGATTGAACTAAGACTACTTTGTGGATAATTCCTAAATCTCTCTCTCTCTCTCTCTCTCTCTCTCTCTCTCTCTCTCTCTCTCTCTCTCTCTCTCTCTCTCTCTCCCTCTCTCTCTCTCTCTCTCTCTCTCTCTCTATCATCTATCTACCTGTCTCTGTCTATCAAGCTGACCTTTTCCCATGCTTTATCTTCAATTGCTTGATATAAATTTCCACTTGTATGTTTCTACCCCCATGTACCTTCTTGCTTCTGTCCTTGATACCATCATTCTACAAGTTTCTCGGACTTTACTTCAACTCAATGAATATTTGTTAAATGTCTGCTATCAGTTGTACTACATGGGAAGAGTCCTTGGATTTGGAGTTGTAAGACATAAAATCTTGCCTCTGCTACATGTTACCTGCATAACTTTGGGGATGTCTCTGTGTCTTAGACACCTTGACTTTAAAAAGATGGGGTTGGATTAGATGATATTTAAAGTCTCTTCCAGCTCTAAATCTACAATCCCATGATTTGCCAGGAATTAGGAATAGAAAGGAAAAGAAATAGCTTCAGACTTCAAAGGGCTTGCATTCATAGGATCATGGAGCTAGACCTAGAATGGATTCTATAGGTTATATAATCCATATCTCTCATTTTAGAGATGGGAAAATAGAGGCTCATAGGTTGTTAAGTGACTCACCCAAGGTCACACAGGTACATGGTAAAATGAGGATTGAAATTATGATCTTGCAGCACTCATCAAGCTTTCTACTCCACTATTTCTTCTACTGAGAAGAAAGGGCATACACAGACAAGTAAGTATAGAAGAACCACAAAATAAATACAAAGTAATGGCTTGTAGGAAACTCTAATGACTGAGGAAATCAGTTTCTAACTGAACCTTTAACACATTTTGAAAGGCAGAGGTGAGGAGGGAGAAAGTTTACCAAGGCATGGAAGTAGTAAAGGGAATAATGTGTCTGAAGAAGAACAAATAAAGGATTTGGTTGGAAAAAGGAGCTCCCTGTGGTCGTTTTAGCTTCTGTAACAAATATATATTATCACAATGGCTTCTGGAGAAAATAATTACAATTTGATCTTTCTAACATAGTAGGTTTACTTGTATAAACTGAATAACATAATAATGTATATACCAATATAGATGAGATCAGTGTAATATATCTCTAGTAAATAATAATAATGTATTTATTTAACTGGGGTTAGATGCATGTATAGATCCCATCACTTTGCTTCTTCTATTTGTTGAGGCTGGGAGTCTGCTTCTGTGAGAGCAGTGATGACTTGTAAGATAAATACCTTGGAAGAACTGGGGAGCTTGAGTAGATGTTCTGTAACTGGTTCTGGCTGGCTTACCATACAATGGCTCACTGAATGACTAAGGAAGTATTCAAAAGGCCCAGACTGCTTTTATAATTTCTGTTCTTCTCTGTGCCTGGTGATGATTCTTTCAACCATGGTTTATGGTGTGAGACGATGCTGTAAAGAGAGAACCTATGGGGGTTTTAATACTCTCACACCATATAGCTTCCAAGAAATAGGTCTTGGTTTTTGTCTTATGTGTTTGCTTTTTGCTCTTCTAGGTTAAGGGAATGAAGCCTTCATGACCTCATGAGTTTTAAAAGGTCCAAAAATGTGCTTTAGCATCCTGGAGTTACAGAATCCGGGTTCTAAAGCACATGTAGCTTTGATACACCAAAAGAAGCAAGGAATGACTCTTGGGAATGACCTTTAATAGCCCAGTTTGGGGGCCAGCCTAGACAAGGACAATTTTGGAAGAGATAGTACCTTTATACTTGAACTTGTTAGGACCAAGGCCATATAGGAATTGAGCTAAGATTGAGGTGGTATTAGTGGAAGGATGCTCCTCAGGGCATTGGGGAGAAATGTTTTACTTTGTTTTAGTTATATCTTTGAAGAAAATATTTCTTTGTAATAACTAATCATAAGTGGTTAAATGCAACTAACGTGCCAGTCATTACCCCCCACCCCCAGTGATGGGGGAAAGACAACTGGTGGTGACTCAAGCCAATGATGATAGAGAATAAGACACTCCATAAGCCCCTCACAGTCTCCTTGAAACTTGATGGGCAGATGTAGCAGCCTGCCTCTGGGACAGTAGGCCAGCATGCACATGTATGTGTGTATGTGTATAAAATATATATGTGTGTGTATATGTAAGTATATATGTATATACACATACACATAAATATACACATATATGTGCATACATGTGTATATATATTGAAGATAGCAATGTTTTTTACCAATGAAATTATATATTTATATTTGCATGTTTATATCATATATTTATATGATTAGTTATTACAAAGATATATAATTTATAATTATGTAATGTGGTTATATATTATATTATATAATTTCTTTGGGACAAGTCATTACTATCTTTTCAAAAAGTCATATTCTAAGAAAATGCTTTACCCCACATCCCAAGCCTAGGTAGAAAAACCAAAGAAAAAACAAAAATAAAAACAAAAACAAGCCCAAACCCTAAATTTTAAATGGCTTTTTACCCATAGCTTTTTTGGGAGGGAGGGGGTAATTCCAAATATTTTAATAAGAGCTTTTTGCAAGGCATTTAAAACACCAGTTTGTGAGGATCCATTGGAGAGAGAGAATATAGAACACAGGTAACCCCAGAACCAAGGAATTTTCTTCAGCAAGTTGATTTGGAATTTTGAAAGGTTAACTTTGTTGGAGGTGGCAAATTTTCAGCGGGTTCTTCTCAGAAGAATGAAGTTGATGGTCAAAAGTCCAGTTACTAGCAGCTATCAGAGAGCCACTAGCCAGTTGACTGCTTCAGGAAAAGCACTTGCTTGCCCCTGTGGTGACCAGTGAGCATGATCAGAACTGTGCCAGTCTGAAGTCTCCTCAGATGCTGTCATGACAGCAGCTTTCTAGGTACCTCCTCAGGGAATACCTATGAATTTTGTGCATCTTTATCCTACTTGAGTTCCTCCATTCTTATCACCCCTAACTGGCTTTGAAATAGTAGCAGGCACTGTCTCTTTTTCCTTTCAATCTGGGTTTTTGGCACACCATGTTTCTGCTTGTGCCTGGCTCACCAGGAATATATCACAGACCATGAGTATCTACTGATCTTTTGGCCCAGGACAGGGTTCTGGCTGCTATGCTTTTGAGATTTCTTCACCACATTTTCTTCCACATCTTTTTTTGTTCTCCGCCCCCCCTTTTTGACTCCCTACCCCCATGCCATATACTTTTGGTCCTTTTTGTTTTTTTATCCATCATCTTGAGAGAAGGGGAAGAGCTCAACCAAAACTTTCAAGATAAAATAATTACCAAGACTAGCATTCAAGACTTTCCACAATTCAGCATGACTCAGTTTCTGAAACTTATTTTTATTCATCCTTAAAACAAAAGAACTCTCACCAGACCTAACTTCTTTCTTCTCTGAAAAGTGACTTGCCTATCCTATCTAATGAGACTTTGATCAAATTCTAACCAGGTTCCCATGCCTAGTTCAAGTTCCACTTCTTTCATAAAAGCCTCTTAGACACTCTGGTGCTTAGTGACTTCTCCCAACTCTGAGATCACCTGGGGAATTATCCTGATCTTGTTTTGTAACTTAACTTTTCACGTGTTAGCATTTCATATTTTCAGCTCCTCCAATTATATCACGACTTCCTTGAGGGAAAAGAACTCTGTATACTTCTTTGTGATTATGTGACAAGTGGTTTGGGCTACATACACATATCATTGGTGTCCCTATTGTTCCCATACTGTAATCTATAGAAAAGTAGCCTGACACTTGCTTTTTTAAAGAATTAGCTAGCAAGAGACTGTAATATACAATTTGGCCACCAGGTGACACTACCTTCCAACCACAGCCAAATGGCTTTGTCAGGAAGGACTGAAGAGTACATGAGCTGGCTTCCCCCAAAGCTGCAGTATCACCACTGCCCAACAGAGGGTACTCAGACTATGAACTCTTGACCACTTCCCTTCCCACCACTATGAGTTCACTAGGCTTATGGCATAGTTACGGCCACATTCAAAATTGATCTTGAGGTATGGAAATAAGCAAATAAACATCTCTCTGAAATATAAGAATCACAGACATGTTGACTTGGTCCTCTTCTCTCTCCTAACCTCTCCCCCCCCTCCCGCCCCCAATTCCACATTATCCATAAGACTTAGATAATTTTCTTTTTAGTTGTCATATGGCTTATTAAAACAAAGTAAAAGAAGTAACTTCAAAAGTGCTGTCACATAACATGGCTGTGAAAAATATAGTATTACACAGTGGAAAAAGTCCTGACTTAAATAAAAGGGCCTGGGTTCAGATTCCACCTCTGACCAATTTACTCCTTTGGACAAATCAGTTAACCTCCTTAGTCTTAAAAATAAACTGAGAAAGTTGGATTGAATGGCTTGTGATGTATCTTCTATGATCCTATGAGTCCCCTTAATTCTCCCAAACTTCTTCCTAACTTGTAGGTGAGGGGAAAAATAAGGGAGAAAATTGCATTTTTGGAACTCAATGAGACAGTTCTACAAACAACCAAGGGAAGACACTCAGGGGGATTGGTTCCATGGCCCAATATTATTGGTAGCAACGATATTGGTCTGTTTTGCAATGCCTAGTCCCGTGCTACTGGTTCTTAAATTCTCCAGGTCTCTATCTAACCACTGTAGCTGTCCAGGATCTGTCTTAGTTTGTTCCTGGTAAGTACAGCAAATCACAAGTGGCTAGTACTACATGGTTGAGTAGGAGTCTGCCCTATTAACAGCATGGAAAGGATAGCCTGGAATGTCAAATTGGAAGACTAGACAAGGGAAAGAGAAGATGAAAATTGAGACTGTTGGAAAACATACATTCATATTTCCCACCTTCCCATTGCTTTGCTGATATTTTCTCCCAAATCTGACTTCCAGTAGGCACTGTGAACCTGTTACAATAATAGGATTTCACATTTATATTTTGAGCTTTATGCTTTTTAAAGGACTCTCCTCACAATTCAATGAGTTACTGTATTTAATATAGGTATCACTAACTTCCCTTTTTATGGAGGAGAAAATCTGAGGCTTAGAGGGATAAAGTATTAATCCATGATTATATAGTTAATAACCGTCAGTGTTAGACTTCAAGCCCTGGTCACCTGCAAGTCCAGTGATTCACATTGCTCCCCAGCAGAGCCCCTCCCCCCAATAATAAAGTATGTACTCTTTTTTTATTGACATCTTCCATAGTGATGTGTAGGGACATATTTACTGACAAAATGAAAAAAAATGCTAATTTTAAGGGGAGGGAGGGCAAGGTAAGGTTCAGATTATGGAGGACTGCCTGGGAAAAGCATGTGGAGGTAGAGAGAGGAAAAAACAACTGCAGTCAGAAATGCTTGCTATCAGAGAGAAGCATAAGGTCCAGAATTGGAATTTAGGGTAGGATGACTTGGGTTTTGCCCCAGGATGCCAACATCCTGTTGGCCCTATGCCATGGGAAATTTCACAAGGATCCCTTCCCACCCACCCTTTTCCTGACCATTTGCATTTCATAGGAGTTTCCTGGCATGACTATACCTGACCAAGATAGAATGTTCTTCATGTCCTCCCACCCACCCGCCTAAACTGAGTTTGCCCTGGGCACCAAAATTCCTAGCTGGAGCTTTTGGCCAGCATGGAAGAGATATTGCTGACACAAACTCATATGAAAACATCCAAACTTATTTTCCATATGCTAAATCTTGCTTAGGGATAGTTTCTCCTCACCTTGGAGATTCAATGCACTTTTGTTTAAAACCAACAAACAAATCCTGGTTTGTTGCTCAAATTTATATTTGTGTGCGTGTGTGTACATACACACATATTTTAAAAAAATCTATACATTTCAAAATAAAACTTATACATCATTTTAATTTCTCTACCTTTCAACTATTTTTTTAGAACTGGCAATTTTAAAGAAACATATATCACAAAATTATGCTCAACGAATCTTTTAACTCTGAGCCAGACCCAACGCACTGAAAACCAAACTGTACTGCAAGTGAGTGCATGCATTTTTAATCTCCACAATTTCTAACAGTAGATATAATGCAGGAGCCCAGCTGTTCACCCTGAAAGGGGACTTTAAGACTGGAATCTAGTGCTTTGTTAACTGTCTGTTCAACAAAAATGTAGATATCTTAGATACTAAAGTTTCAAATAAAGACCAGTAGGAATTTGAGGCTCCAAATGTATCACAAATCATGGCTGTCTAATTAGCTTCATAAACTGAGTCTTGAAAACACTCAGAAGACATGTTAAAATGTGTGCAAATGTGATTAAATTCTAAGTCAGGATGTACTGTAAATCCTTATCTCATTTGAGCACATTAAAACCGTGGGGCTGAAGAATTTAGAGGAGACAAGATAATTCCATTTGGGAACTCTTCCCATTCTGTAAGGGGAATGGTGAACACATTTTAGAACTGTAGGATTAAAGTGAGTTTTAAAAAATGTTCAGAAAACTGCTAAAGATAGTACAAGCTAACTTGAGTTTTTAAACTACCCAAAGTCCACTATTTTGTTTTGAAACTGGGTTTCTACATGATCTGATGACAAATAGTAGCCAAAGAGTGGGTAGCTAGATGGCATGGTGGATAGAATGTTAGATCTGGAATTAGGAAGACCTGAGTTCAAATTTGACCTCAGACACTTACTAACTGTGTGACCCTGGGCAAGTCACTTAACCTTGTTTGCCCCAGTTTCCTAATCTGTCAAATGAGCTGGAGAAGGATATGGTAAGCTCCTCCATTTTCTTTGCCAAGACAACCCCAAATGGGGTCATGGAGAGTTGGACAATAACAAACAAAATGGACAATTAGTACTGACATCGAAATCAGCATTTTTAGCAAACCTTTTTCTTTGACACCTTTCTTCATAAGTAAGTTGATCATCTCTCTGCTTGTTTTTTTTCCTACTTCAATTCTTTCCATGGACATTTATATTGATGCCAGAACTGATCAATTATATGCCTACTCTATGCTAGGCACTACTATATATTAGAATAGGTAACTGAGTATAGCGAAAGAAACTAGCCCTACTCATAAGGCTTACATTCTAATAGGAAAGAGAACAAACATTATAAAAGTATACATAGAATAAATACACAACTAACAGGTATAAATATATGTAAAGTATTTGAATACAAGTTTGTTTGGGAGGGAAGGCAGTAGCAGTTGGGAGGATTAAGAAAGGATTCATAAAGAATATACATTTCTTTGTACTTAATTCCTCAAATCAAAAACTTTCAATAGTTCTCCATTGCCCACTAAATTAAATACAGAAACTTTTTGCATAGTGTATGAGACTCCAGTCCCCTTTTTCTAACCATTCACACCACTTCCTAGCAGACTACTATTGCTCAACTCCAATCTCACTCCTGCCATCACCCAGATCTGGAATAGATTCCCTACTATTACCAGTTGTAGAAATTTTTCTCTTCTTTCAAGATATTTCAGGTACCATCTTCTCCATGAAATTTTCTCTGATTCACAACATACATAATCTTAGCTGGAAATCAAATCAAGTCAACAAACATTTCTTAAATGTATAATATGTGCCAGACACTGTGTTAAGCACTGGGGTATACAAAGAATGGGGAACAATATTTCCTGCTCTGAGTACAAAGTGCTTTTTGTCCACTATTTTATTTGAGGTTCACAACACCTCTGGATACAGTGAAAGACCTACCCCTTCCCCCCTCCAAGCAAGCCATCCCTTGCTCTTAAGGAATTCACAGTAATGAGGGTGGGAAGAAAAGAAAATACTCCTCTGTATATACACAAGATATATGTAGGATAAATTGAAGGTGGCCTCAGAGGAAAGTCACTAAGATTAAGGAGGTCTAGGAAAGCCTTCTTGTAGAAGGGACAACTTTAACTGAAACTTAAAAGAAGCCAGGAAGAGATAAGCAGGGAGAGAGTTCCAGGCATGTGAAATAGCCAGCAAAAACTGCAGAGAATTAGGACATAGATTGTCTTGTGCAAAGAACAGTAACGGGGCCAATGTCAGCAGATCATAGAGTACATAGCAGGGAGTAAAATTTAAGAAGATTGAAAAAAAGGAAGAAGTCCAGTTATAAAGAGACTTAAAAGACAGATTTCATATTTATAGTGGCGGTAATAGGGAACACTGGAGTTTGTTAAGTAGTGTGTGTGTGTGTGTGTATGTATGTCTGGTGGGGGGGGGGAGATGAGACATGGTCAGACCTGAGCTTTAGGAAGATTAATTTGATAGTTGAGCAGAGGGTGGATTGGAGTGAGGCAGGGAGACCTACCAGCAGGCTACTGTAATGGTCTAGGCATAAGGTGATGAGAGTCTGTACTATGGTGACAGAGTAAAAGAGAAGGGGGTGTATATGAAAGATGTTGGTGAGGAAAAATTATCAGGACTGCAACTGGTTGGCTATGGGGGGAGGTAAGGGGGAGAGAGAGTGAGAAGTAGAGAATAAAATTGAAGTTGTGAGTCTGGGTGACTAGTAGGATGAAAGTGAGCCACCTTCTGTCTCTACTTTATTCCCCATGTACTTGTAATATCATACGTAGGCAGTACTTTGTGCTTATATATATTTATTTTTGCTTTTTTGGGAGGGGGGAAGGCAGGGCATTTTGGGGTTAAGTGACTTGCCCAAGGTCACATGGCTAGTAAGTGTTAAGTGTCTGAGGCCACATTTGAACTCAGGTCCTCCTGACTCCAGGGCTGGTGCTCTATTCACTGAGCCACCTAGCCAGCCCCTTATATGTATTTATTATATTTTAATTTGTATTTTACTTATTTGTATCCATGTCTATCTGCCCACTAGATTAAAAGCAGGTGGTTGTTGTTGTTCAGTCATGTCTGACTCTTTGTGATCTGTGGGCCATACTGTCCATGTGGTTTTCTTGGCAAAGATACTGGAATGGCTTGCCCTTTCCTTCTGCAATAGATGAAGGGAAACAGAGGTTATGTGACTTGCTCAGAATCACACAGCTAATAAATGTCTGAGGCCGGATTTGAACTCAGGTGTTCCTAATTCATGGCCCAGAGCTCTATCCACTGAGTCTCATTATTCATATCAATGTCCATCTCTCCATTAGATTAAAAAAATTCCTTGGGGAGCAGGTATTGAGTTTTAATACCTCTTCCTTACTTCTACTTCCTTGTACATAACAGGTGCTTAGGACAAATTGGAATAGTTCCTAGAGACTTACAGTGGTGAAGGCAGAGACCTAAAGCAGAGATGGTACCAGGCTTTTGTGATGTAGTTGGAAATAGTTCAGGATGTCTGTCTGTCTGTCTATCTATCTATCTATCTATCTATCTATCTATCTATCTATCTATCTATCTATCTATCTATCTACCTATCTACCAGTCTTCACATATCTATGTAAGTATATGTATATATGTATGTAGCTATGCATATATAACGTACACATACTTATTATATATGTGTGTGTGTACATGCACATACACACATCTATATCTTTAGATAGATATAGATAGATGTGTATATATGTGTGTGTTATTTGAATTTGTTAAAATATAGCGATAGTCTTCACTCTGTGTAACCAGGTATGCAGCTAACTTCGTAAAAATGTAAATAGGTATTGATGAGATAGGAGCAGGATATTCTGGCCCTATGAATTACTGTGGGGTCTGAGTATTTCCCCTTGTGCAGAACTTAGAAAGGGGATCTGATCGGGCTTTGAATGGAGGTAGGTCTGGAAGTGGTGGTAATAATTTGGTGGTGTTTCCTTGAATTCCAAGGAATAGTTCTCTGAATAGAGGAAGGTAACTTAAATAGGGTCGTAGTCAGGTTTTCTAGGATCTAAGGCAATCATTAATTGCTTATTATTAGAGAAGATTGTCAAGTCCTTTCCATAGTAGTCCTAGGTTTGAACTTTCCCTCTGCAACATCTTTAGTTTTTCTATTTGCTCTCAAATTTGTCACCAAGTTTCTGTTCATATTGTACTATCTAATTCTAAGGAGCAGGGCTGAATGCAGCAGAGAGATAGAGAAAAATAAAGAGTAGAAAACCCTACAGGATTTAGCAAAAAGATGATTGATCACCTATGACTTCAGTGGCATTGTAGGGGAAAGTATAGGCTTGAAGGTAGGAAGTAAGGGAGAAATGGTGGGTACATGGAAACAACTTACATAAACCTCTCATTTAAGGACCTTGCCATTGAATAGGTGAAGAGAAATAAGATGGAAAGAAAAACAGATTTTCCCATCAGGAGAAAAATGACCCAAAACAAATATATCATTTGACTTTATTGCTCTCACTACATTATAATAGAGGTATTGTGCCATAGCGGGAAGAGTACGGGTTCTGGAGTAAGAGGATCTGGGTTTCAATCCCATCCTTGATAATGTTGTGTGACCTTGTGCAAGTCACTTGATCTCAGTTTCCTCATCTATAAAATGAAGAGTTTGGATGGGATGACCTTTAAGGTCCCTTCCAACTCTGATCCTATGAACCACCTTTTTTTTTTAAATTAAATTGGTTTGTTTATTTACTTTTAGTTTACAACATTCAGTTCCACAGTCCCTTGAGTTTCAAATTTTCTCCCCCTCCTTCTCCTCCCCGCCCATCATGGCAGCATGCACTTGAATATAGGATCTACAAATATCTTCACATTAACCATTAGTCAGGTTGTAAAGGATTATAACTGATGGAATGATCAGTGGGAAAGAGGCAACAGAACAAAAGAAGAAGAAGAAGAAACACAGCAAGTAGTTTGCTTCAATCTGCATTCAGACTCCACATCTCTTTCTCTGGATGTGGGTATCTCTTTCTATCATGAGTCTTTTGGAGTTGTCTTATAACCTTGCATTGCTAAGAGGAGCCCAGTCTATTGAAGTTAGTCGTCACACATATATTGTGTCTGTGATTGTGTATAGATTTCTCTTGGTTCTGCTCTTCCCGATCAGCATCAGTTTATGTAAGTCTCTCCAGGTTATTATGAAGTCTGTCTGCTCCTCATTTCTTATAGCAAAGTAGTATTCCATTACTTTCATATACCACAACTTGTTTAGCCATTTCCTATTTGATGGGCATTCCCTTGATTTCCAATTCTTCTCCACCACAAAAAAGAGCCGCTATAAATATTTTTGTACATATGGATCTTCCTCCCACTTCTCTGATCTCTTTGGGATATAACCCTAGAAGTGGTATTGCTGTGTCGAAGGGTATGCATTTATTCATAGCCCTTGGGCCCTATGAACCACTTTTGATGATTTCTTACACTTCTTATCATAATGACATAGATATCATTCTAGACTTAGAATTATATAATCATAGACTTAGAAACTGAAAGGATTTAGATGGATAAATAAAAAAGACATGGAGAGTGAATGAAAAAGACATGGCAAGTGATTAGATACAAGGATGAGTGATAGAAAAATTTTAGGAGGTTGCAAACCTGCTGGGTGAATGGTGGTGCCCTTGACATACATAGGGACATTCAGAAGTTTAATTTGCTGTGGTCAAATGTCTATTTGTTGGTTAGTCCATCTTTTGTTGTTTTGGGGATTTACTCCTTTGGTTATCACCTCTTTCATCTTCAATCTGTCCTTATCTCCATCTTTTTATCTATAAACATATCCTCCATCCTTAAAAAAAAACCCTAGAGGTCAATCTAGTGCAACCCCTTCATTTTATAAAGGAGGATACTGAGGCTCAGAGAGGTTAAGTGACTTGTCAAAAGTCACACAGATGATACATACCAGAGACAGGATTTGAACTCATGTCCTTTGACTCCAAATTCAATGTTCTTTCTGTTGTATTGTGTTACAAAGTCATGGACTCAGGAATACAAGTTTAAATTCTTCCTCTTTGTTGATTTTTTTTTTATCTACATCTCCATAGTCAAGGAACTGTATACCTCTGTTTCCTTATCTTTATAATGGGGGTGAGATCTAGAGTATCTGCCTTCCAGAGGTGTTGTAAAGCTCAAATACATGTCCTTGGTGCTTTATGAACTTCTGAGTGCTCTGCAAATGCCAGTTATCCTTGTATCTCAGCCAGGTGCTGTCTGTCTCTTAGTACCTTCAGAGGTAGGTTGCCCTGGTGAAAGACACTCCAAACCTAAACACATCAGGGGCATCACTGGTGTGTGGTTTTTGTTATTCTGTTTACAATGTTTCTGTCCCTTCCACTGCCATTCCCAGGCACTTCTGGAGGTCTCACCATTTTCTTCAAACTTTTACAGAGTTGTGTCAAGACAGCCATCATCTGTAGTCACAGCCTGTTGCTGTCTGTCCTACCTTGAGCTGAACTTGTTCCCATCCTATTTCTCTCTACCCATTCCATGCTAAAGTCTTTAAATGAGGGGTTTATGCCAGTTGTTTCCATTAACCCATCATGTATCCACCTACAAACCTATTATTTTCCCTTGACTACTCTCTGAAACCACATGTTTCAAGACTACCAATCATCTTGATAACTAACTCCTGTAGACTTTTTCATTCTTTTTTTTTTCTATTTCTCTGCTACATTCAGTCCTGCTTTATAGAATCGAGTAGTACAATTTGAACAGAACTAAGATTCAAAATAAGGTTGACAAAACTGGGTCAAAACCAACAAGAAGAAATTTAATAGGCACAAATGTAAGATCTTGCATTTATGTTAAAAAAATTAATTGCACAAGTATAATTGGAGGGAAAGAGCTGACCTGGAATCAGTAAAAGCAAGAAAGATCTGGGGCGTATGATAGATTATATGTTTAATAATCACCCATAGTAGGATGTGGTTACTTTAACAAAGCTATTAAAATCTTAAGCTACTTTTCGTCAAGAGGCCTTCCTGCAAAGCAGTTAGCTGTCCATTTCTTAAAGTTTGTAAATAAGGTCTACAAGATCACCTGTCAGGGAAGTTGTAGATGGGATTCCTGAATTTGGTGATTGGTTTGACTCAAGCCTGCCAGGTTTCTTCAGTCTCTAAGATTTTATTCTTCTAACGTGATGAGTGCATAGGATGGGTCTCACACTTTGAGAGGTTGGTCCTCATATCAGACATATTTGCCGGTATTGGACCTGCACTCAAAATTTCTCCATCTTAGGACATACCTGTATGCTTATACTTTGCTGAGATCATCTTTAGAGATGTTAGATTAACCTTCCTAAAATACCTCTTTGAGCATATTCAAAAGGTTCCTACATCTTAGAAGATTAAATTTAAACTATTTAGCCTCATATCCAGACTCTGCCATGAGCTGATTTTACTGTATCTATTCAAGCTTATCTCCTGTTACTACCCTCCAAACTGTTCCATGATCACTGTTCCATCCAGGTCAGTCCCTGGATAAATATAATGCCCCTAATCTGTGATACTCCTATCTGTTTCAAAACGGTTGCTCATACTATTTCTTTTACTTAGGATACCTCTTACAATCCTTTCTACCTGTGAATTCTACCCCATTTATATGGATGCAGTTCAAGTTTCACCTTAGGTGAGTCATTTCACTTCTAGTGAGCAGAATCTGAAGCCAAAAATCCATCAAACAATTATTAAGCCCTTAGTCTGTGGTAGACACTGTGTTACATGCCTAGGATGCACAGAAAGAGGAGAAACAGTTCCTGCACATAAGGAGTTCACATTCTCATTTGAGAGGCAATTTCAAAACAAGAAGGTAGAGAACCTCGGTTCAAATACTGGCTTTTCTTCCTTTTGTGGGTACATGTCAACTATTCTTTTTGTCTGAGTGGGCCTCTGTTTCCTCATCTGCAAAATGAGGGGCAAATGACCTCTAAAGTTCCATAACAGCCCTTGATCTAAGATCCTCTTTGGAGAATTACACTATGACAAAAATCACAGTGGCTTGTTTTAACTTTTTTTTTTTTTTTTACCACCAGAGGTACTGATAGCAGTGATTTTGTCAAGAGGTAAATATTGGCTAAAAGGAAACACAGATTAACTATGCAGATAGGACATGGAATTTGAGAGGTAGAAGGAAGCTTCCTAACTACAAATCTTAAACAGGGGGTAGATGACCAATGGTTTTTTGGTGATGACCAATATATTTTCAGGAGAATATGTATGAAATAATTTCTGAGATTCTGTACAGCTCTTCAGTTAATAAATATTTATTATGTGCTTAGTAAGTACTGGGCATCACGTTAAATACTGGGAATATAAATAAGGATAAAGGGTAGACCTTCCTTTCAAGGATATATCCAGGATATATTGGAGATAATCAAGAGAGAGAAGATGCTAGCTTTAAGAAGGGTTGGGAATGGTTTCCTATTGAATGTGAGATTTTACCTGGGACTGGAATGAAACCAGGGAAGCAGGGAGACAGAGATAAGGAGGGAGAGAATTCTAGTCATAGGAGACAACCAATGAAAATGCCTGGAGTTGGGAGATGGAATATCTTGTTCAGCGAATGATTACGACATAAATAATTCCTTGGTGAGGAAACTCTTTCTGCCAATGCAGGTTGGAAACTTCTCTGAATCATAAAATTTTAGGGTTGCCTATGTGAGGGATAATTTGCAGTGAAGTTTCCCCATTCTGAAACATCAAATTTAGAGTGACTTCAGCATCTACTAGGCCTAAATTTAGAAGTCACCTGACCTTGCAGGAATCTGGGACTTAGAGCAATGCAGACCCTCCCCAGTGCCACCTCAGCACAAGATATGCCAAATAAGGACAAAAGTGCTTTCTCAAACGTACATTGGGTGATCTACTGTTTCCTCGTTCTGGTACTTGAGGTAGATTGCTGTGCTTAGATTGTACACCTAACTTCCAGCCAGTGGAAGAAAAGGGTCAGGAGGGGGGTGGGGGAGAATTCTGCATTAGGGCTTTATAACTTTGCCATTTCCTTTTGTAAATTGCTTCTCCTCCCTGAGCATTTGTCAGGAGGGTGGTCCTTTCTCGAGATTGTATTAAACCATTCTTTTCTGCTTCCTACTTTGAGAAACCTCTGAGTATTATTTGGGTAAGGATTTCCATTGCACACAGGTTTTGGGGTACACATACCTAGACTCAGCCCTAAGAGGTTAAGTGACTTGTTCAGGGTTACATACCTAGTTTTTGTAATGGCAATACTTGCACCCAAGTCTTTCTGGTTTTAAGGCTTACTCTTTCCCCATCATCTTTGCTTCTAGTTCATTCTGTGTTGTTCCGCCTCTAGACCAGCTGCCTTACTCACTTTACACAACCTCAGTCTTTGGGGGAGTAGGCTCAAAACTTAGCTTAGTTCCTGTATGGCATCAGTCCCACCAAGTTCATATCTAAAGGTGATATTTCTGCCAGAATAGCCCTTTTCTTCCCTGACTCCAGGTTCAGCACTTTATCCACTGCACCACCTCTCTGCTCAGAGTAAGTGTTTAACAACTGTTTTCATCTGTCTGTCTTTATATCTGTGTCTCTGTCATCTATCAATCTACCTATTAATCTATCTATGCAATACTTTCTCCTGCACCTAGTAGGTATCTAATTAAGAACTGATTAATAAAGTATTCTATGGTTTTCAAAGGTCTTATATATTATCTTATTCAGTCCTCACAATAATCATGAGAAATAGTTATTACAAGTGTAATTTTATCCATTTTACAGATGAAAAAACTAAGAGATTTTAGATGACTTTCTATTGATTGTAACTAATAAATGTCAAAGGTAGAATATGAACTCATAACCCCAATTTTTAATTAATATTCTTCTCAAAACAAACAAAACAATGAATTGAATATCTCTATTCATTCTTTGTCTCCTGGAGTATCTGTGGGAATACAATGCGCATTTGCCTATTCTCTACCCATATATAAACTTTTCCTTGTTTGGTGAATCAGGGAAGTCTTACATTTGGCTCCTAGTATGCAGCTAGGAATATAGTTATCAATAGTATCCAGATAAATGTCTCTTCTTCCTTAGTGGAAAGGGGAAAATGAGGAGGCCAAGGACAAAACTGTAAGTAGACTGAGGCAATCATAGCTTTGACAATATAAGAAATTTGAAGGCTAGTGTCAGCACTACCCTGAATGTGCCAGAAGCACGAAGGCATCTTCCTTGTTCTGCTTTAAGTCTTCCTTTTCTTCCATTTTTCTTCCCTTCCCTTTTACCTCTACCCTGAAGGGCAATAGTTGTGACCTTGTTCTAAGGGAAGTTCCTCTTCTTCCTGCCCTGCCCCACAAGATGAGCAGCAGCAGTAGCTTGTTCGCTTCCCCCATAAGTTCTTTGCAATGTCCTAGGGCACCACATCCCAGGTGAGTCTACTCAACCCCAGGTGTAGAAACTACTAGTTTCAGCTCTTCTGGAAGGCATCTCACTCCTATTCATTTAAGAAATATTTGTGCCCTAGTTTCAAGGGAAAATAAAACCCATTACCTATAATTCATTTTCAAATATCTGTAGTGGTTTTAATCTTCATTACAAATGATTATTTTGTAAATTGACTATCACCTCTTTCTTCAATGGTGTCTGCTTTCTTAGGGGTACAGCAAGACTTTTTAGAAATATACTTATGGAAAAGACAAGTGTCACACTATGTATTATAAAAAGGCATATGATGGGTGAGTACAGGGAACCTGTCTGTCTGTCTTGTCTGTCTAGCTATAGTGGTTCCTCTTCCTGGAAAACACTCCTTCATCACTTAGAATTCTGTCTTCTTTCAAGGTTCAACTCAGTTATTTCCTCTTCCACGAAGTGTCCCCCAATCCCTTCAGGTGCTAACATTTGTTTCCTCCCCAAATTACTTAGCATTTTTTAATTGTGTAAGTGTTACACATCCCGTGGGGGAGGGTAAGATCTTTGAAAACAAGAACTAAAAATTTTGTCTTTGTATTACTAGTACCTTGCACACAAAAAGTGCTTAGTAAATGTTTGTGAAATTGAATGCTTTCTCTTTCTGGTTCTTGTATTCCTTGTATAAGCATGTTTAATATATGATGCTTTTCTCTCCCATTCATCATCCCATAACCCCACCCCACCCCCATTTCTGTTACTATGGTGCAGTGGAAAACAAAACAAAACAAAAACAACAATGGCTCTATATCTAGAGGGCTAGAGTTCCAGTCCTGCCTCTGATACTTGCTCTCTGTGTAATCTTGGGTAAATCACTTCATCTCTCTGGGGCTGTTTCCTCAACTATAAAAAAATGTTCAGGCTGGGCCTCTGATATCCCTTCCAGTTCAGGATCCATGTTATTCTGACCTATCTCTTTCCTTCTCGCTGCAGTAGACCCTTCCAGAAAGATACATGTGCCAGCCATGGGTCCCAGGCCACTAAGTCCCAGTGATATGCCTAAGGTCCAATTTATCTCCTCGTGTTCAGATCTCTAGTTCATCTTGTCTGTTATCAATGCCTTGTACGTTTGTGTTCAGACTTCTACACCCCTGAGTTTTATTACTGGCCTTTTTTCCCCTGAATTCTTTCTACTGTTTATTTCTGCGTATCTCTGCTTTTATTTACTTTCTTATATTGTAACTATTCTCTATGGAAGCTTGGTAGAGTTGCATATGTTATAAAGAAAAATTCTAGTCCTAGACCCAACTAGCCTGGAGCTTAACTCACAGAGGTTTGCTCCTTCCTTCTTTTAGGCTCTGGGATAATGTTAATTGGGTAGTAAATAAAATTGCAGTTTGTAGAGTGAAAGAAGAGATCCTTTACTGACAATTCTCCAGAGAAGTGGGCCTGTGTGTTCCCTCATAGGACAAGACCCACACATGATCCCCAGTAGCAGAACAAAGATTATATAGCCCCCACTTCTGTCACAATCATTGGTCACCTCTGGACAGGTCATCCCCTTTCCTAGGCCACTTTTCACCTGAATGGCTCTTCTCTTCCTGCCACAGTAGCCCCTGGTCAGACAATGGGACTTAATTCCTATGCTGTGCATCAGTATGAATCCCAACTGGTTTGAACAGGATTGGTCTGCTCTCCCTTGCCCTTTGTAGATCCCTTTATATGACTGGGTATTATGTTCTGCCCTTTCCATACCTCCTGTGCAGGATCTGTTTCCAAAACATTCATAGCTCCTATAGAATCTGTGGAAACCAAACTATCAGTATTTCTTACACATAGCCGGTGTTCTTGCTCTCCCTTCTATTCCATTTTAAACACCTTTGATTAGATTTTCAAAGTAATTTGAAAAATTTCCAGGTAAATAGATTTTTGCCCATTCTTATTATTGGTATTCTATGCCTAGTCAAGAGTCAATCATTACTGTATTTTATGCTGGGTCAAGAATGCCATGTTTCCTGCAAAAAAAAAAATGTGACTTCTAAGACAAAAGAATTAGTAGGTAACATTAAAATAATATTTTTCTAGATATTTACTAATTTTGAGACCATTTTTTGAAGTTGACTATACCTGACCATACATCTGTTATCTTTTATAATTTGATAATAGTTTAACATTTTTTTTTTTGCCTTTTTGCAGGGCAATTGGGGTTAAGTAACTTGCCCAAAGTTACATGGCTAGGTTTTGTGTGTGGGTGTTAAGTATCTAAGGCTGGAAGTGAACTCGGGTTCTCCTGACTCTGGACCGGAGCTTTACTCACTGCGCCACCTAGCCACCCCTCAATAGTTCAACATTTTAATGACTCTATTTAGAAACTACAATGGAGAGAGCACTAGATTTAAGCTCAGGAATTCAAATCTGAATTCAAGTTCTATTTCAGTCATTTACTAATTGTGGAGTCTGGGCAAGTCACTTAACTCTCTTGGCTTTAGTTTTCTTGACTGCAAAATAAGGACATTGAAAGCAATGGCTTCTAACATCCCTCATAAGATCCTATGGCTAATTTTTTTTTTAATATGTAATAATTATCTCCTTTCAAGAAAAATTATTTCAGTTATTTTTATGTTGCATTTGATATACTACTTTAAAATTAGTAATCCTTTCTTCTTACCATATTTGCTTCCCCCCTTCAAATAGATATATTAGACATACAAGAAAAAGTTTAAAATATTCCAAGCATTAAATGTGGATTTTTTTCCCATTATAAAAGGAGAAAAAAAAAACACATTCATTGCTGTTTTGTTAAGTACAAAAGAATAATAGGAGAAATGAAAAGTTTATAGACAAAACCACTAGAAATTGGACCTTGGGACAGATTCTGAGCAAATAAAAAGGGATTATTCAATAATACAATGTTACCTCTGCTGTGATGATAAATAACAAAAAAAAGAATGCATTTAAAGTGATGGGCTTTTTAAAAATTCCAACATTTGAAAGGGAGAAAAACAGTTCTTGCTTTAAAGAAATATTTGACCTGTTGTATTTATTTGAGTCAATGTGGGGCTGGCAGGTTTTCAAAAAGACTTTAGATGAGAGAAAGCAACTACAAAAAAAGCCCATGTTTAAATATTAAGGTTGTGACATAAACTGACAAATGCCAGGCCATTGAGGCTGCCACTCATATCACTGAGCAAAACAAAGCTGGGACCTGGGGGAAAAATAGCATGTCATTCTTAATGCATGATTTTCTGGCTTTTGTCAGTATGTCAAAGATTGCATTTCTTTCTACATTTGCCAATCTATTTCTTACAAATGCCTCATGAACTTCAGAAAAGTGTCAGTATTTGAGGAAATAAAAATAATAAGGATTTAATAGTGAACTTGAACCTTTGATCCCCACACTCAATCATATTACATGATCATAATATCAGTGCTTTGAACATATCAGGCCCTTGAAAAGGGTTTGTCAAATTAAACTATTGAATGATAAGAGAACCCTGAATGAGAGTGGTCTGTGAGTACAGCTCTATGCCTGAAGAGTGGAACAGCTCAGTCTTCCACATTCCCCCCCCCAATTTATTTTATTTATTTATTTTAGTTTTCAACATTCATTTCCACAAGATTTTGGGTTCCAAATTTTCTCCCCATCTCTCCCCTCCCCCAACCCCATGCTGCCATGCATTGTGATTACCCCTTCCCCCAATCTGATCTCCATTCTATCACCCCCTGCCTTCTGTTATCCCCTTCCACTTCTATTTTCTTGTAGGGTGAGATAGATTTCTATACCCCATTGCCTTAATTCCCAGTTGCATGTAAAAACCATTTTTAACATTTGTTTTTTAAAACTTTGACTTCCAAATTCTCTCCCTTCCTCCTTCCTCACTCACCCTCATTGAAGGAGTATGCAATTACATATAGGTTTGTAAAGTCAAGCACAAGCAGCTTTCCAGAGGACTGCTGCTGTGAGCAGCTTTCAAGGTTCTGATTATACAGCATAGTGAACTCTCTATTTATTCAGTAACAAATTAAGGCAAAACATTCACAGAAAATCAAAATACGGCATTCACTCTATCACAACTCAACAACTTAACACTAAAATGGCCACATAATTTTCACCAAAGTGGTCACATAGTTTTAAACAAAGTACATTCATTTAGTAACTCAAACATTTAGTGGGTCCTCAATTCAATCACAAAGTACAAAAGTTAAAGTTCTCTTTTAAACAAGGTGCATTCATTTAGTCAATCACAAAGTCTACCCCTTGGTCATACCATCTCAATCAAAAAGTCTTCCCTCTTAAGCACAAAGGCCATCCACCTCTAGGTCACAACTAGGTTTAGTCAGCGTTAAGTACCCAAGGAGAGGTTTTTTCATCTTGACTCAAGGCAGGTTCTCAGCTTCCATGGTTCTCCTTCCAAAAGTTACTGTTCCTGGGAAGACAAAGCTTAACAAAGCCACAATAACATTCATATACATTGTGGACATCCTCATCAATTCATTTTCTGCCTATGAAATCAGCATAGCCCCAACAACAAGGTCTGAGGCTTCTATCAACAAAGGAATCTGACAAAGTAACATCAAAACAGATAGACAGAGTTCTGGCACCATAGTCATGCCTCCTCAGGTCTTAGCAGCTCCAGGTGGCCCTTAGAAGTCCTCAGCAGCTCCAGCTGGCAGTTCAGCAATTCTGGCTCCTGGCAGTTAGTTCTCTCGTTCTCTCGTTCTCTCTCTCTCTCTCTCTCTCTCTCTCTCTCCTATCTCTCTCTCCTATCTCTCTCTCCTATCTCTCTTCAGCAGTAGCTGTTCTGCCTCCATGATGCTGCTCCCAGAAGTTCTGGCCTCTCTCAGTTTGGCCTTTTCCCTATACATGACACCATCTTCTCCCTGTTCAGTCCCCTGCCATCACATCAACAAGTCCATCCCACTGTGGGATTCACAAGCTCTGGGTGTTAACACAAACTCAAACCAAATGCTAAGTACTTGTTAGCTTGCCAATACAAGTGGATCTTCAAATTCCATTACCATTACGAGGTTATACATATGTAGTCATGCAAAACACTATCATAATAGCCATGTTATGAAAGATTGACTATATTTTGCTCCATTTTTTCCTGTTTCCCATTTACTCTATTCTCTCCTTTGACCCTGTCCCTCTTCAAAAGTGTTTGATTCTGACTACTGTCTCCCCCAATCTGCCCTCCCTTCTATCATCCTCCATTCTCTTATCCCCTTCCCCCCTCCCTTCCTGTAGGGTAAGATAGATTTCCATTCCCAACTGTGTGTGTATGTTATTCCTTCCTTAAGCCAAATCTGATTAGAGTAAGGTTCACTAATTCCCTCTCACTCCCCTTTTTCCCCTCCATTGTAACAGTTTTCTCTTGCCTCTTTTATGTGAGATAATTTACCCCATTCTACCTCTCCCTTTTTCCTTCTCCCAGTACATTCCTCTCTTACCCCTTAATTTTATTTTTTAGATATCATCCCTTCCTATTCAACTTACCCTGTGCCCTCTGTCTATATATATTTTCTCCAGCTACCCTAATAATTAGAAAGATCTTATTGGTTACACATACCATTTTTCCATGTAGGAATGTAAACAGTTCAACTTTAAGTCCCTTGTGATTTCCCTTTCCTGTTTTCCTTTTCGTGCTTCTCTTGACTCATATTTGAAAGTCAAATTTTCTTCTCAGTTCTGTTTCTTTTTTCCATCAAGAATGTTCGAAAGTTCCCTATCTCATTGAATTTCCATATTTTCCCCTGAAGGATTATACTCAGTTTTGCTGGGTAGGTGATTCTTGGTTTTAATCTTAGCTCCTTTGCTCTCCAGAATTTCATATTATAAGCCTTCTTACTCCTTAATGTAGAAGCTGCTAAAAGTTGTTTTATCCTGATTCAGCACCACAATCCTCAAATTGTTTCTTTCTGGTTGCTTACAATATTTTCTCCTTGACCTGGGAACTCCAGCATTTGGCTATAATATTCTTGGCAGTTTTCATTTTGGGCTCTCTTTCAGGAGGTGATTGATGGATTCCTTCAATTTCTATTTTCCCCTCTGGTTCTAGAATATCGGGGCAGTTTTCCTTGATAATTTCTTGAAAGATGCTGTCTAAGCTCTTTTTTTGCTTTTAATAGGGCAGCTGGGGTTAAGTGACTTGCCCAAGTGGCTAGTTTTTGTGTTAAGTGTCTGAGACTGGCTTTGAATTCAGATACTCCTGACTCCAGGGTTGGTGCTCTATTCACTGTGCCAGCTAGCCACCTCTTAAGCTCTTTTTTTTTATCATTGCTTTCAGGTAGTTCAATAATTTTAAAATTACTTCTTCTAGATCTATTTTCTAGGCCAGTTGTTTTTCTGAGAAGAAATTTCACATTGTCTTCTACTTTTTTTCATTCTTTTGTTTTTGTTTCATATTTTCTTGATTTCTCATAGAGGCATTAGCTTTCATTTTCTCCATTCTAATTTTGAAAGAATGATTTTCTTCAGTGAACTTTTGCACCTTTTCCATTTGACTGATTCTGCTTTTTAAGGTATTCTCCTCATTCACTTTTTGAACCTCTTTTACCATTTGGTCTAGTCTTTTTTTTAAGGTGTAATTTTCTTAAGTATTTTTTTTTTTTGGCTCTCCTTTAGCAAGCTGTGGACTCATTTTTCATGATTTTCCTATATCACTCTCATTTCTCTTTCCAACCTTTCTTCTACTTCTCTTACTTGATTTTCAAAATCTTTTTTGAGCTCTTCCATGTCCTGAGACCAATCCATATTATTCTTGGAGGCTTTGGATGTAGGAGTTTTGACTTTGTTGTCTTCTTCTGAATGTATGTTTTGATCTTCCTTATTACCAAAATAAGGTTCTATAGTCTGATTTTTTCTGCTATTTGCTAATTTTCCCAGTCAATTATTTGACTTTTAAACTCTTTGTTTAGGTAGGGCTCTACTTCCAGTGTGGTAGGTGCACTGCCCCAAGCTTCAGGGGTTTTGCGCAGCTGTTTTCAGAGACACTTCTATGAATCTGTAAATTTTCAGTTCTTCCAAGGTGGTATGATCAAAGGCAAGGTGTTTACTCTTCTCCTGGCCTGTTCTTTGGTCTGTGAGTGACTTTGAGTACTCTTTTCTGCCATGGAACTGTAAGGACAGTTTCCTCTCTACTGTTGACACAAGCTCTGCTATGCCAGTATGTCTCCTTGCCCCAGGATTGCCACCCAGGACTGTGACTCAGATCTGAGTATGGGTAAAACAACAGAATCCTACCTTAATGACAGCAAAGAGATCCATGTAATCTCCATTTGATCAGTTGTTCAATACCCTTACTGTCTGTGAACTGAGAATTCTGGGAGCAGCCTCTGCTTTCACCCTCTCAGGACTGTACTGAGGCCAGAGCTGGTCTGCATTCCTCTCTTATCCAGGTCTGACAGACCTTTCTCACTGACCTTATAAATTGTCTTTGGTATTTGTGGGTTGAGAAGCCTGGAAACTGCCTCAGTTGCCAGTGATTCATTCCCCTGAGGCCTGCTTTGGGTTTGTTGGGGCTTGGTCTGTGCTGGCACCCATGTTGGACTACACTCCTCTCCCAGCCAAGTGCAACAGACCTTTCCCATTGACCATTGGGGTTTTCTTGGGTTGGAAATTTGTTTTACTCTGACTTCTTGTGGACTCTGCTGCTCTAGAATTTGTTTAGAATCATTTTTATAGGTATTTGGAGGGTGTTGAGAGCAAGTTAAAGTGAGTCCCTGCTTTCTCTACACCATTTTGGCTATCCTTCCTGAAAATAAGTCCAGTTCAGTATTTAAGATTAAGGCCTAAACTAATATTCTGTGTAGAAATACCCACAGTCTCAATTCACAGGTTATTGACAGAAAGGAGAGTGAAAAACATTCATTCATGTATATACTTTAGAAACTCTCTTCATTTGTCAAAGGATATGAGCAAGTTAATTGCCAGATTAATCAGATATTAAACACCTATCCTTTTAAATTTTAAATGCTTATAAATGTTCAAAGAGCCAACATTTTCAGAAATAGACATGTCTGAAAATGTAACATTTTAAGATATTCCCTTAAGTTTTTATCTCCCCCCTCCCTACTTCCACTCCATCTTCCCTCCCCTCCACTAATAATTGTGGCAAGTCTCAGAAATTCATGAAACATTTTTTTTCTTGGACAAGACTTTCAATATCCATGGGGAGAATTTTAGAGATCTTTTATCAGAATGTTGGAATTGCTCCATTAACAGAAAGTTATTTATATATATATATATATATATATATATATACACACACACACACACACATATATATAATATACATTATATATACATATATTATATGTATTATATATACATGCATATATTATGTATATATATATATAAATATAGTGGTTTGCCATTTACTTTTCCAGCTCATTTTACAAATGAGGAAACTGAGACAAACAGGATTAAGTGACTTGACAAGAATCATATAGCTTGTCCTAGGTCAGATTTGAACTCATAAAGATGATTCTTCCTGACTCAAGGCCTGTCACTTCATCCACTGTACCACCTAGCTGTCAAAATAATGCAGTGCAATACAATAATAATCACAAGTCTGTGGGATGACAGGAATGTCTGAGTAGTAAAGCACTTTGTCATATGCAGTTGTTGTTTTCTTCAACATTCTAACAAACAGAAATCCCAAGCCCTCCCAGAACTTTTCAAAGCTGTTGGTGTTGAATAAGCAGATAATAAAGAAAAGTTCCTTGTACTGTAATAAGGAACATTAAGTGAATATGATACAATAATATGGCTGTTACTGTGTATACTGTGTTCTTGTTTCTGCTCATTTCACTCAGCACCTGTTCATTTAAATCTTTCCAGGTTTTTCTGAAGTCTGCCTGCTCATCATTTCTTGTGGAACAATAGTATTGCATTACATTCATATACTACAATTTGTTTAGCCATTCCCCAATTGATGGGCATTCCCTCAATTTCCAATTCTTGGCCACCACAAAAAGAGCTACTATAAATATTTTTGTACATGTGGGTCCTTTTCCCATTTTTATGACCTCTTTGGAATAGAGCCTTAGAAGTGGTATTGATGGGTCAAAGGGTATACACAGTATTATAGCCCTTTGGGCATAATTCCACATCACTCTCCAGAAGGGTTGTATCAGTTCACAACTCCATCAACAATGCATTAGTGTTACAATTTTCCCATATCTTCAGCCTTTATAATTTTCCTGTTTTGTTATATTAGCCAATCTGATAGGTATGATGTGGGACCTCAGAGTTTTGATTTGCATTTCTCTAAGCAATACTAATTTAGAGCATTTTTATATGACTATAGATAGATTTAATTTCTTCCTCCAAAAACTGCCTGTTCATATCCCTTGACCATTTATCAACTGGGAAATGACTTGCATTCTTATAAATTTGTCTCAGTTCTCTATATATTTTAGAAATGAGGCCTTTATCAGAGATACTGGTTGTAACAATTCTTTCCCAGTTTTCTGCTTCACTCCTAATCTTAGTTGCATTGACTTTGTTTAAAAACTTTTCAGTTTAATGTAATCAAAATCATCCATTTTTGCATTTCATAATGTTCTTTATCTCTTGTTTGGTCACAAATTCTTCCATTCTCCATAAATCTGAAAGGTAACCTATTCTTTGCTATTCCAGTATGCTTATAGTATTAGCCTTTATATCTAAATCATGCACCTATTTTGACTTTATTTTAGTATACGTTGTAAGATGTTGGTCTATGCCTGGTTTCTGTCATATTATTTTCCTGTTTTCCCAGCAGTTTTTCTTAAATAGTGAGTTCTTATCCCAGAAGCTTGGGTCTTTGGGTTTATCAAATAGTATATTAATATGGTCATTGACTACTGTGTCTCCTGTACCTAAACTATTCCAGTGATCTATTCCTCTATTTATTAGCCTATACCAAGCAGTTTTGATGATTGTTGCTTTATAATACAATTTAAGATCCGGTATGGCTAGGCCACCTTTTCTAGCATTTCTTTTCATTAATTCCCTTGATATTCTGGATCTTTTGTTATTCCAGTTGAATTTTGTTTTAATGTCATTATTTAATGTCACTATTCCAAGCCCTCTTGGGTTCAGGGTTCTGGTTTGTCCCCATCAATGTATGAAGGAAGATGGCAGCCAAGGTGGTGGTGGTGGTTTGGCCTGTTTAACACATGCTGACACCTTTCTGTTCCCCAAGGTGCTTTGCTTGATACTTCAGCTACATTGATTTGCTGGCCCTGTGAGTGGCATTCATTGGTAATTGGTGTGGATGACTGGCCCCTTCTTTATAGGTTGATGACTATGAAGGCAGCTTTGGAAGCAGAAATGGTGCTATGTAGGAGCAATGCCACTGCTAGGGCTCTGTGCCTAACAGGGTAGGAAAGATCCATTATTACTCAAAAGGATGTTAATAAAATAACTTGTGCAGGAAAAACCAAATGGATGAAAATTATCTATTGACAAGATTACAATATATAGAGTAGAACTTTGGTTTATAAGTAACCTGGATTACATATGCTTCACTGGATGAAGAAAAAAAATTTTGCAAAATTTGTCTTGCAGTACAAACAAAATTCTCAGTATGAGCATCATGTCTGGACTTGAATGACTTGCAAAGGGATGATGCTCCATTAGGACAGTGGTTTTATTTTTTCTTTCATATGTCAAACTAAAGAACCTCAGGTGGGTGTACTGCCTAATCATCCTCATTCAGCATTGACCCTTTGTGAAGGCAGCATCATTCACTCTTAACAGTACCATTACAAGTGTGTTCACATGTGTTTGCATATGTAGAGTAGTACTTTGTGTAAAGGTGCACAGTACTAACTGTGATCTACAACACAGCCAGGAGCTGACAACAGACACACTGATGGATCTACATAAGAAACAACAGTGAGAGATTGTGGAGGATATTTCATCTGAGGAGGAGTTTGAGAGTTCTGAGGAATCCCCCACATCAAGTTAGATTAGGGAGGTTTATCAGATGCGGGGAAAAGTGCAAAATTTTGCCGGCAATGAGAGCCACGAATATTCTTAACAATAATGCAATGTCACATTTCCATGACATTCTGAAAAAATGTCAAAAACAAGTGTCGCTAGATTCCTATTCAGAAGTGAGCATAAAGAAAAAAATAACCAGTGAGTCAAAACATGAAAGTGATTCTAAAAAATGAAAAATAAGTGAAGGCAGTAGTGTTGGTCTTACTTTTAGTAAAAGTAGCACAAGAGAGAACACTCCTGACTTTGAAATTCACGATGTTCTCATGGAAGGAGATTCTCTTTCCAAGCAATAACCCTTCTTACTCCTCCTTCCTCTCATCTCCCTCACACCAGCCATGACTCTTCTCAAAGGTAAAGTGCAGGTTTATTTGTTTTATTTTCAGTTTATATTATGTGCTAATCATTACTATTACATTTCAGGTGCATTAGGGACAAAAATACTTAAAATTATAAATAATTATTTTATATGAATATTTTTGGGAAATGGTACTGATCATCTGACTTTACATTATTTCCTATGGGAAAATTCACTTTCCAATACAAACAAATTGCATTTTGAATAGAATCTCAAATTAAGTAAATTCATAAACTGAGGTTCTACTGTAGTTGGATGAAGAGTCCACTGATTTAGTTCATCAGTGTATGTATCTGGGACATGAATTGTGAATGGATAAGGAATTGGATTCCAAAATAATTAGCTAAAGAGAATGATGGGTAGTGTTTTGCATAGAAGACAAGTACACATATGAGTACAGAAAATATTTTATATACAAATACAGACCCAGTAGTTAGATATAATTTGAGCTAGTTTGAGGAGAGAATGGATAGCTGGGAGAAGGGAGAGGCTAAACCTCCACTTCCTGAGCATTTGGGGAGGCAAAGTCAGGGAGGATTACTCAGACAATGTCAGTTTGATGGGAAGGGTATTATTGCTTTTTAGCCATACCCCCAAAGTAGGTTTGCTTTTGGAAAAGGGGAGAGGTTACGGAATGATGTCTTGGAGTGAAAATATGAGTTTAGGAAGTAGGGAGGGTATTCTCATCGCAAACCCCAAGTTTAGTTTTCCTTGAAAGGAGATAATTAGACATTTTATGTGAGTTCTTTTTTTGACATGGGACCGTTCAAAACTATTGCATTTTCCTTAGGGTGATATAAAGGCTACCACATGTCTATTTTTCATTTATTTATTTTTGCCTTTTGGAGGGCAATTGGGGTTAAGTAACTTGCCCAAGGTTATACAGCTAGTTTTTTTGTGTGGGTGTTAAGTCTGAGGCTGGAACCGAACTTGGGTCTTCCTGACTCCGGGGCCAGCGATATTCTCACTGCGTCACCCAGCCGCCCCTCTTCTTTCACTTCTTTTTTTTTTTTTTTCAAATGCTTTATTAACTTCTGATTTACATCATTCATTTCCACCAGATTTTGAGTTACAAATTTTCTCCCTGTTTTTCCCCTACCCACCCCTCCCAAAATAGCAGTCCCACAGGATATCCCCTCCTCCAATCTGCTCCCTTCCATATTTTCTCCCATACCCCTTTCGACTTTTCCAGTGGATCTCTATGCCCCAGTGCCTGTATATCTCACATGTCTATTTTTCATGAGCTACCTTGAACTCTGGGTTAGAGGAGCTGTGGCCACCTTTATGAACAGTTAGGGAAAACTAGATGCAAGATACACTATGAACATAACATACTTTCATGAAGTGACTCTAGATGGAGGGGGGCAGTGAGCCAAAGGTGAAAAAAAATGTCCTCTATTCCTTTATGTAGGATAACAACTTTGAGGGTGTTTGAACCACTGTGTATGAGCTCATAATTTTGGAAGACTCTAGGGGTTACATTTTTATGCCCAAGTCATCTTACCTTGTATACTTTATGAATGTTTATTGACTTGAATTACTGGTGTACACCATGATCCCATGGATGGCTGCATGAGATTGTTCTAAATAAATTAATATGTCCAGTCCTGTAACTAAATTAACTCAGCAATGAGCGTCTTGTTTAGCTGGACTTCTCTCCCTATGGAGGTAATAATAAAACGTTACTGTATTTTTTCAGCTCACCTGATAGTTACTATTTGAGTCACTAAGTGGCTATTTGCAAAAATACATTTTTACTTGAAATGCTTTGCAAAGAGAAAAAAGGATCTGTGATATTTGCCATGTGGGAAAACACCTGCATGGGAACTCTCTCCAAAATGGGGATCACAACATAACTGTGACTTTTTATAGATGGCTATCCTCATTCATCTCCCATCAGAACTTGGAACCTGCCCCTGAGATTCTGGGTTTTGTAGGTGATCCTGTATCTCATTTTTCTTGGAACAAAGACCACCATGATCGCCATTGCCAAACCAAGCCACTTCACATAAACCCTCTCCCCACTCTCCTATGTATTGTCTTCTATTATTAGAATGTAAGCTTCTTAAGAGCAAGGATAGGTTTGCTTAAATTTGCTTATATTTTTAGCTCTAGCACTTAGCACAATTCCAGGCACATAGTAAGTATTTAATAAATGTTTTTTTTTTCATTCATTCATTCATTTCCTATGGAATTGACAGAGTCAGTTAGGTGAAGTGACTTGCTTACTGTGTCATAGCTTGAAAATGTCAGAGATGGAGATGTAAACCTATTACTCTATCTACAAAGTCACGTTGCCTATATTTGAAAAGATAAAATCTTACATCTTTTTCTTCTTTTTGTAAGTTCTGGAATGGTTTCCCTTCCTTATCTTCTCATCCTGGCTTGAGTAACTTCAAGTCCTTATTAAAATCCTGCCTTCTACAGGAAGCCTTGCCCCATTCTCCATCTTAATATCTTCTCTCTTTTGATTATTTTGATTTTATCCTATATATAGTTTATATAAACAGAGTTATTTGAATGTTGCCTACCCCATTAAACTGTGAGCTCCTTGAAGTCAAGGACTGACTTTTAGCTTTCTTTCTACCCGCCGACCTTAGTATAGTGCCTGGCACATAGTAGGTGCTTAATAAATGTTTGCATGCATGAGAAATAGGCATAGAGACTGCATGCATTCTGCTCTCTGACCTATTTCTAGGATAATCTGAAGATAGAGAGCATGAGCTAGAAGATGCCAAAATACCAAAGATTTTTGTTGGTTTGGTTCTTATTGAATCCTTTTCTTTATAATTTCAGAGAGTTTATTTCCATTTTACAGATAGGGAAATTGAGGCCTGTAGAGATTTTTTTAAAACACATATTTTAGCTCAGGGGAAATATATTAGGACTAATTACTTTAAAACATTCTGAGTGTGAAATGAAACAAATTCGAAGATGTGTAATACAGCTTGCTGTGTTACCTAGAAGAGACCGCATATTTTCTCTTGGTTTCTCATTTCTTAATGAATGAAGAGAATGGTACAATGGGAAACATAGTGGCTATGGTGTCAGAAGACTTAGGTTTAGCTACTAACCCCTTTTACTTAACCTCTGTTGGCTTAAACAAAGTCACTACCACTCCCAGATTCAGGCTCCTTTTCTGAAAAGGAATCTGCTAAGAGAGAAGATTGCTAAGGTTCTTCCCAGCTCTAAGTTGTGATGGTTCAATATTGAGCACTGCTACAGCTTTCTTTTTAATACTAAATAATGAATGAATGTTAAGTGATTTATATTTTAAAGTGCAATATAAATGCTAAATAACTAGATGGTATTGCTTGTATTGCTTTTGTAAAAGCAACAACAAAACCTGGATAAGTCTTTGCCCTTTATATGTTTTATTGTTGTTAGACTTTAAAAAAATGGTTGACCTTTTAGCTATAGACATATACATAGCAATTTGTCTGAGAGAGCCTACAGAATCCAAGATTCAGAGCTAGAAAGAACATTAGAGACCATCTCGTCTAAGTTTCTTCTTTTACAGATAAGTCTCAGAGAAGTTAAATAACTTGCTCAGAGCCACATAGGTCACATTTGAACCTGTTTTATGATTCTAAACATTGTGTTCTAAGTTCCTAGACTAGATTGTGCATTCTATTAGACTGAAATTCACATCAAAAGTACAATGCCTATTGAGGCTTTATCTGCATTCCAAATTCCACCTGCATTTGGACACTGTTGGACATGTCTAATTCAAGGTAGTGTTGATGTAATTTGTCAGGGATACAGTTTGATGATGACTCTGGCCACCAGAGGGAGCCAATATTGTTTCAGAAACTCAGAGATGATTCCGAGTTTTAGAGTTATTCATTTCTTTTTGTTCCTGATATTCAGGGAAATTAGAAACTTGCTCTGGAGTCTGGACAGCAGAATTCCTGTAGATTTCCAAGTCAAATCTCAGTATATTGAAAATATAACTCCCTTGGCCATCCCTTCCCTCCAAGTAATAACAACTTCCTCTGTTATTCTTTGTAAACAAACACCCATAAATAAGGTGTGTCATGATACTCTGTATGGGAAATATCTTAAGCGAATGGTTTAAAATGCCTTTCATCATTTCCATAATAGTCTAGGGCATTTGGTTAGAAATAGTTATGGCAAGTTAGACTGGGACAACTTTGATATAATCCAGGCCCACATTAAAGCACAACTAAATTCAATTCAACAGAGGATCATAGGTTTACAGATGGAAGGGACCTTCAAGATGATTTTACAAATGAGGAAACTGAAGCCAAGAGAGGTCTAGTGACCCAAGGTCACAAACAGCAAGGGGGAAGAACTGAAATTCAAGCCATGGTCCCTTTGACTCCAAATCTATTGCACTTTCCACTGTATCATGAATACATAAGGCATTTTGGTCACATAGTTATGATGGAAAACAAAGATAATAAAGTCAAGGGAAAGCAGGAAGTGAGGTATAAAGTTGGAATTACTATTTATTATTCAGCTTGGTCTAATGCTTTTATATAAATGGACCTCAAATATTGAGTAGAAGTAGAAAGTGTAACCAAGTTAACACAGTGGTCATGTGAGACAAGTGACTAAGGCCTGTCCAAATTCTGAGTAGGCTTATACCACTTGCTACTATGAAGTATCAGATAATTTGGCATGCCCCTCTCCCAAGCCTCCAATAGATATTTATAAAGAGACCCCTGAATAAACAAATGATGGTTTACTCAAATTGAACTTCTAAATAAGTGGGAAATCATGAGAAATGAAAGTTGTTGGGAGGAAAATAGTCATATAAATAGATTAGTTTACATCTGCTATACCTTAACTCTTTTCCTTGACACCTTTTTGAGGTATCCAAACATTAATACTTCAACAGATACTTCTAATAATGTATATAATTATAATAATATAATAATGAATTTATTATTCTCTTATTTGACCACAAAGTGATAGTGTGATCATAAGTGACCTGAATATCCTTCATAAGGGACCTATCTTTTACAAGTCATACAGAGTTCCTAGAGGTGAATGGAGGTTAAGAGAATTGTCTCCAGCATCCCAGAGCTAGGTAGTGTGAGAGACAGCATTTGGACTTTGGTTCTTCTCACTTTCTTCAGAAATTTTACCAGGTTGTCTTGAAAGACTTGAGAACTCTGATTGATGTGCTGAGCAGTCATGATTTCAGGAGATCAAAAGTAAATAATATTACTGACCTCCTGACAGAGAAGTGATGGACCCAAGATGTAGAGTGACATGTACATTTTTGTTCATGACCAATTGGAGAATTTGCTTTATTTGATTATGCATATATGTTTGAAAGATTTTTTTCTCCTCTTCCCTTGGTGAGGGTAAAAGGTAGAAAGTAGGGGTGGGGTAGAGATAAGCTTCCTACCACCTCCCTGCCCCCCCCCCCGGCCAAAATAAAGAAGAGCACAGAAAGGACAGAAGAAATCGCAAATGAGTAGAACAGCTTTGAAAATGTCATGTTGAATGTATCATATATGTTCAATGTACTTAAAAAGAAAAGAAGCAAGCTCTCCATAAATTAAATTCATGGTTTTACATACAATCCACTCCCATTTTCTACAATATATATGGAGATGTTAATTTTATCTGATGTTTGATAAGTATAGAATTTTTTAAAAGAAAAATAAATACTTCTAAAGGAGCTTCATCCCATAACTTTTTACAAGAAAAGCAGCATTTAAAAAAAAACATTGCTTCCCATTCCTCACAATTAAGATTAGAAAAAAGAAATCAATACCAATTGTAAATGATAATAATATATTTAGTTTGATTCTTTAGTCTGGAAATGGACACATGAACTCATAAAACTGAGGCTGAAGGATCAGTACTTTACCCTCTTGTAGTTCTATTATAGAGGATGTAATAGTTATGTCCACCATACTTTTTGGTTTGTACTTTTCCCAACCTGTATAGTTCTGTTTGGCATTTAGCTGCTGGGTGGGAACAAGATCAGTTTAATGCATTGCCAGGAACGAGCATTCAGTGTTCTCTTAGTGGCACAGAGATTGTCTAACCCTAACACAGTATTCTGTAGGACTCAATTTAATTAAAAGAACATTTATTGGGGTGGCCAGGTGGCACAGTGAGTAAGAGCACTGGCCCCAGAGTCAGGATGACCTGGGATTGAATCTGGGCTCAGATACTTAGCACCACACCCAGAAATAACTGGCCGTGTAACCTTGAGCAAGTTACTTAACCCCAATTGCTTTAAAAAAAAAAAGAACATTTATTACTAAGAATATTATTAGTTTGTGTAAGGCATGGAAATGAGTGCTGGAGTTTCAAATTTTTCTTTAATTTTAAAATTCTATTGATATAATATGTGTGTTTCTGTGTATACCTTTATTTATATATCATCCTCATTTCTAAAGATATCCTTCCTCCCTTTTCGATTCAGTGAGACTGGCTTTCCAACAAAAAGTAATAAAGAAAGAAAAGGCAGAAAAAGGCACTTCATCAAAACTAACCAACATATCAACAGAATTTGACCATATATTCAATCTTCTATACCTATAGTCTTCTGCCTCTGACAAAGAAGGGAAGGAGTACATTTTCTCATTTCTTCTTTTGAGATGAGCTTGTTCATTATAATGACACAGTCAGTTTCTTTGTTGTTGTTTCTATTTACAACATTGTAATCATTTTATATTTATATATGTATGTATGCCTCTTTCTATATGTATACATACATATATGTATGTACACATACATACATACATATACTTTTCCTGGTTCTGTTTTTGCTCTGCATTTTAAAAAATTCTTCATATTCATAATTTTTTATGGTACAGAAATACCCCCATTGAATTCATATAGCACATTTATAACAAACATTTCCTAGTTAATGAGGTTGTGCCTGGACATATGAAGGCTTATAATGTAAAATATGCTCTTAAGCTTACATTATATTGGGAGAATACGATATGAGTGCCCAAAATAGGTATAGAAAGGGGAATAGATATATGATTTAATTACTAATGCAATCCAATAAATATTAGGTGCCAAATTATGCTCTAGGCACTGTGCTACATGATGGTGATACATCTGATAAAAAGACAGTTCCTGACTGCAAGAAGCTTACATTCTAAATGTAGACACAACACACAAAAGGTAGCTAAGCAGGTAGGAGGGTGGGATACTATCTTGTTCCATGGAGTTAAGACCAGGCAGAGTAACAGTTGCAAAGTGGAGTGAGTTGAAAGTATAGTTTCTTCCCTCTATAAAGGAAGGTATTTGGAGGAGTTTGGTACTCTATCCTCCAGCCCTCCAATCAGAGGGAAAAGGAGACAGAGGGAGGCAGTGTCAATCAAGGTTTGAGTTAGCTGCATATTGGTGAGAAGAAATTCAGTAAATTATTTTATTATTATTCTTTTATTAATTTATTTTAAACAAATGCTAAAAATTAATTACACAACGAGAAAAGAAAAAAGAAATGTATTATAAACTTAAATACAAAATGAAAAAAGAAAAAAGCTTTGCCATGTGCACAGCAGAACATAAGAGAGGATTCAAAATATATAGCAATACATTTCCATTTCAAGAAAGCCTATGTAATAAACACTACATATTTATTCAGATCTGTGCATTTTTTCTTTCCTTCCTTGTAAATTTTCTTTTGTTCTCTGTTGTACATTTTCTACTTTATTTTCCCCCTTCCTCCTCTCCATCAAGAAAGATACAATTAAGTGCATACACACAAGTATACACACATACATGCATATATACGTAGTGTGTAATACATATAAGAACTTATATACATACATACATATACACACATGCATATACTTACCTACATATGCATATACTTAGATATCAACCATCATACTTACATATATAGATACATAGATTCATATGCATCTATATAAGACCATACCATAATTATTTTTCCTCAGTTTCTCCGAGCATGGATAACTTCTTCCTTTGTAAGGCTGAGTCTTTCCAATTTTTCTAAGTTTACCAACTTGTCATTTCCTATATCGCAGCAATATTCTAACCTTACACTGTCTAGTTATTTTAAGTAGTCTAAAACAATATTGATTAATATGGCTGACATATAGTATAGTATAACTATTTTTCTCTTTTGATGAAATACATTAAATACCTACCTTTAATTTTGTTTGAGATTACTAACCCTGCTTTTTTTCTTATAAATTCTACTCCTAATCTTTATTTTATATTTGTGTATATTTCTTAATTCCTATTTCTACCAGCTACTTTGCTCTCCTATTACTAAACCCATCAACCCTGCATGGTTCCCTCCCTTATCCTCCTATTCCCATTAATATAAACACGCTTCGATAATCCCCTTTTCATATTCCCTCAATCTCTCCTCTAAAAGTCCCTCCCTTAACCTCTCTTCCCTTCCTATCCTCTTAACCTTTTATTTCTTTCTGAATTGAGAAGACTTTTATACCCTTCTAGAGATATATGTATTGATTCTTCTTTTACCCATTCCTGACGTGAGTAGGATTCAAGAACTACCTCCTTCCCCATCTAATTCCTCTGTATCAGTTCTTCCTCTTGCACCTCATCTGTATAACATAATTATTCTTTATTATATTTTCCTAAATGGTTTTACTTTTTAGAATCATATCCTATTTAGTCCTACTCCAACACTCTTTTGAACTACCCAATTACTAATAACAATTTTAGACACACGTTTTACATTTCCTCATATAAAAAGTAAACTGTCTTTATTGAATCCCTTGTACTAAGTTTTTGATATGTACCTTGGATGTTCTATGTCAAATCTTCTAATAAGTTTGTTTTTTTAAATAAAGTTCTGAAAATTTGGAAATTCATTGAATATTCATTTTTTTCCATTCAGAATTATGCTTAGCTTTGCAGGGCATGATGATTTTTGGCTAAAACTCTAATTCTTTTACTCTTCAATATATAGTGTTCTAAGGTCTGTAGTCTTCTAATGTCACTGCTCCTAGGTCTTGTGTGATTATAATTGTGGCACTGTCATATTTAAAATTCTTTTTTCTTGTTGCTCACATTATTTTGTCCTTAAGCTGAGGATTTCGGAATTTTACTATGTTATTACTGTAGGTTTTCCTTCTAGAATATTTTTCATGTGGTGATCAGTGGATTTTTTCTATTTCTACTCTTCCCTCTTGTTCTAACATTTCAGGAAAATTTTCATTAATTATTTCTTGTATTATTGTATCAAGATTCTTTTTTTATCACAGCTTTCAGGTAGTCTGATTATTCTAATGATTCCTCTTCTTGATCTGTTCTCCAGATCAGTTGTTTTTCTTATGAGATGTTTCACATTCTCTTCTAGTTTTTCATTCTTTATATTTTATTTTATTACCTCTTGGTCTGTTATAACTTTGCTGTTTTCTCCTTGCCCAATTCTAATTTTTAAGGATTTCAAAACTCAAAATTTCAAATTCAAGGATTTCAAAATTCAAAATTTTCATTTTCTTCCTTAAAATACTGGATCTCCTTTTCTAATTGATTGACTTTATTTTCATAACTGTAATAGTAATGTAATTTGGAGATCTCCTTTTATTGGCGATCACTTAGCACCTTGTTTCAAGTGTGATTGTATCAAGTATTATGATCCAGAACTTGTGAATCCCATAGTGGGAGGAACTTCCTGTTGTAACAAGAAGGGGTGAAACAGGGAGGAGCTTGTATAAGGAAAAGGCAAAGCTGAGAGAATTCAGAATTCCTCTCAGCAAGCATCTGGAGGCAGGGCTGCTACTGCTGGACTCAGGACTGAACAGAGAATTGAGAAGAACTGAGAAGAGAAATGAGAACTGAAACAGAACTTCTTGGAGTAAGCCACATGGAGGCTGAGGAGGAGAGGCCCATGCTGGAGGCCCATGATTGTGATTTTGACAACAGAATTTGTAGTGGCAGAGCTTCTTCTGAGAGCCAGCCTCACTCCTGCTGAGAGCTTCCAAGAACCAGCTGGAGCTGCTGAAGACTTCTGAGGGCCAGCCAAGCTGCTGAGGACTTCTGAGGCTTGGCCAGAGCTGCCAGATAAAGCATGACTGTTGTTTCGGTACATTTTCTTTCTGTTTTGGGTCTAAGTTGGTTTCACAGGCAGAAAGTGAATTGAGATGACAGTGCTAACCATGTGTGTAAATATTGTTGTAATTCTGCTAAGCTTGATGTGTGTAGATATTGTTGTGGGTCTGTTAAGTTTCCTCTTCCCAGGTAAAGAAACTGTGAAGGACTTGAAGTGGCCTAGACACTGTGAGCTTCAATATGGAACAGGAAATGCATGGAGAGCTGGACAAGGGACTGAGAGCTGCCTTTGAACTCAGGTGGCAGTTGGTTAGATTTGGGCAGGAGGTGGGGCCATGGAAGAGGAACCATGGAAGCTGAGAGCCTGCCTCAAGGCAAGATGAAAAGATCTTTCCTTGGGTATTGTGATAGTAATGGCATTTGAAGATTCCCCTGTATTGGCTTGGTTTTCAAATTGATTGTGTTAAAACCCAGAGCTTGTTAATCCCACCTGTGGGATGGACTTTTTGATGTGAAAAGAAAGTCCTGAACTGGGAGGAGCTGGTGACGTAGATTTGGAGAGACAAGAGAGAGGCGGAAGATCTTTTTGGAAGCAGCACCTCGTGGAGAGAGAGAGACTAAGAGAATTGCTGGTGGCCGCTTTGAATTGCCCTGGACTTTTGAGACCTGCCCCCTGAGCTGCCAAGGACTGAGGAGACATGGCTGTTTTGCTGGTACTTTGTCTGTCTGTTTTGATGTTGTTTTGCCAGATTTGTCCACTGGTGAAAGACAGTCCTTTTGTTGAAGAAGTCCTGGAACCTGGCTGTTTGCTAAGAAGCCCTGAGACTGTCCTGCAGACAGAGAGTGAATACTGTCCACTGGTGAGGGACAGTGCTGTTGTTGCAGGGGTCTGGAGACTGTCCTGCAGACAGAATGAATACTGTCCACTGGTGAGGGACAGTGCTGTTGTTGCAGGGGTCTGGAGACTGTCCTGCAGACAGAATGAATACTGTCCACTGGTGAAGGACAGTGCTGTTGTTGCAGGGGTCTGGGAGCCTTTCTGTTGGTTCAGAAGCCCTGAAGAAGGATTTTCTTGTTGTATGTTTACAGAAATCCTGGGAGAGGGCTTTGCTAATGTGTTCAGGGGTTCTAGGACTGTTCTACAGACAAAGGATAAATTCATGAAGGGACTGGCAATGTATCTTATGGCCTTGCTAAGCCTTGTCTCCCCAGGAACTAAGATTGCTGAGAACTTGCCTCCTGTCAAGATGAAGAAAAGACCTCCATTTGGGTATTAAGTGCTGTGTTTAAACTTGATGTAACTCTGGGGTAGATTCAATTGTGATCCAGGGGTGGGGAACTTTTGACCTTATTGTGCTCTGTGATTGACAAATGAAGGTACTTTACCTATGTTTGGAAACTAATCTCCATTTGAGAAGAGGGGTTTTGTGGTGGACCAAATGAAGGTATAGCCTAGGGGTGGAGAAGTATTTAGAACAGGGACTTTGTAATTGATTGAATGATTGGAAGGTCCTGGGGTGGGGTAGTACTTGGAGATTATTTAATCACACTTAGTAAATGCTGTATTTTGAATGATGTCATGTTTTGATCTTCTCTATTCTTGGTTTGTCACTGAATAAAATAGAGAGCACCTATGCTGGTATTTTGAACCTGGGAAGTTGCCTTTCCTTGGTATTACATTACAGGTATTTAATGCTGACTAATGAGATTATAACTTACTTGTGACCTAGGGGTAGATGGCCTTTGTACTTTCAACTTCCCCTTAAGAAGGTACTTAGTAGTGACTGATGATATTGTAACTTAATCATGACTTAGGAGTGGATGGCCTTTGTACTTTCCAGTACCCCTTAAGAGGGTACTGAGTAGTGACTGATGATATTGTAACTTGATTGCACCCAGTGGGTGGAGGACTTTGACCTTTATACTTTGTGTCAATTAAGGAGGCTTGCCTCCTGAAGGGTGATTAAATTAAGGATTCACTAAATGAAGGACTTATTAAATGAATGTTATCTTTTGCTTAAAACTGTGACTACTTTGATGAAAACTATGTGGCTACTTTAGTGATAAGTTACTATGTCATTGTGAAGGCTGTACCTTGATTTCTGTGAATGATTTTCTCTAATTTATTGCTGAATAAATATAGAGTTCACTATACTGTATAATCAGAACCTTGAAGCTGTTCACAGCAGGGGTCCTCTGGAAAACTGCTCATGCTTAGCTCTACAATAACCTTCTTGTTTTTCTTAGATTGCTCTTTTTTAATTTCCTCAGTTTATTTTTTTTATTAATTTCCTCTGATTTATATTTCTTCTGTGAATGCTTTTTGGTCAGATGACTATTTGACATTACTCTTTGGGATAGGAAAGTCTTTTTTGCTTCAGTATCTTCCTCTGAAGATGAACCCCAGTCATCTCCATTCTCACAGTAACTTTCTATGATTGAATTCTTTATCCTTTTCCTGCTCATTATTTTTGTAGTAGCTTATTTTTTTGTAATCACCTCTGGTCCTGGGTATGAGGGATAATATATCTGGCCTCAGATACTCCTTCAATTCTCCTCTCTGACTTGAAATCAAAATCAAGAACTCTACCCTCCTGTAAGTGCCCACAGATAGCTGTGTGCCCACCCACTGTTTCTGCACTCACCATGCCTGTGCTAGTTCCCTCTAGCCCAGGGCTGCATCTTGGCAGCACAGCTAGGTTTGACATTCCTTAGTAGCAGAGGTTTCCTCAATCTTTCCTGGCTCAGACATCCAACTCCCCACACTGTCCAGGAGGTGAAAGTTCCTGTGGCTGGGGCAGAGGATATATGCCAACCCAGCTAGCCCCAGTCTTTGCCACTTGCTGTTTTAGTGGGATAAGCCTGGAAGAATTTACTCTTCACAGGGACCAAACCGTGGTCCTATGATTTTTATTTGAATCTTGTGCAATTGTTCCAGGAGGACCACTGTTCTGCCCCAACTTTTATTTTTATCACTCTATTTTTATCCTGTATTATTTCTGGGGGAAATCTGGAGAGCTTGGAATTTTTGGACCTACTATTCCATCTTCCCAGAATCCTTTCAAGAATTCTTTCTAGTAATAAAGAGTGGTACCTTCTATGCAATTTATATTCTTGGAAAATTACCTAGGACTCTAAGAAGTTGTGACTTGCCCAGAGACACATAGCCAGTATGTATAAATTCCACAATGTTTCCCAGAAAAGTATATACAAATTTGCTTACCTTCAGGTTAGTGAACTAATTTTGTTAATGTTTTGATAATAATATTGGAATATATTATAAATAACATCATTCAACATATATTTCAATAAAATCAATTTTGCTTGTACATATGCATCTTTTTATGAATGAAAATTATTCTGAGGAATCCACAAGTTTCCGCAGAATGCCAAAAAGGATTCACGTCACCAAAAATGTTAAGCATCCTTAAGTTCAATCACTTAATCAATGAATCAATAAGTAAGTGCCTACTATAGGACAGACACTCTTTAAAGAGAATATTCAAAAAAAGTAGGCATAAGACAGTCCCTTTCCTCGAGGAGCTTATAATCTAATGGGAGAAGACAACATGGAAATAAAGAATTAAACAAGCAATCTCATAAATTAATTAATACATATACATATATGCATACAATTAACAGAAGGAAGGCATGGAATTAAGAGGGGTTAGGGAAGTCTTCCTCTAGAAGGTAGATTTGAGTTGGGATTTAAAGGAAATGTAAATTATAGTTACTGAATAGTATACTGAAGACATCAGTAAAGGATTCCTGTAGGAGGTTGCACTTGAATAATGCTTTCAATGGAACTAGGATTTCTAATAGTTGGAAAGGAAGAGAGGGTACATTCTGGATATGAAGGACCACTTTTTCTGGGACATGGAGGGTGGATGATGGACTGTAATATTTGGGAAACAGTTATCAGAACAGTTTTACTGGAATAGAGACTGTGTAAAAGGTAGTACTATATATAAAGTAGCATGGTCTACAGACTGCAAACTGTAATAGAATCATTCTCTAGTCTCATCAGATTTTGATTTATTCAAGCAAAGAATCACAGAGAGGGGGTGGCTAGGTGGCACAGTGAGTAGAGTGCTGGCCCTGGAGTCAGGAGGATCTGAGTTTGGATCTAGCCTCAGACACTTAACACACAGACAAAAAAAAAACAAAACAAACCCTAGCTGTGTGACCTTAGGCAAGTTACTTAACCCCAATTGCCCTCCAAAACCTTAAAAAAAAGAATCACAGGGGAAGCAAAATAAAATAAATAAAAACATTTATAGAAATTTTAAACCATAGGATGAATTCTGAGGGGAGGGGTAAAAATATAAATATGTATAGAATTGGTACTACAAGAAAAGTGGGAAATGGCATATGCTAATAGAGTTCAAAGGGACCTCAGAAGCCATTTAATCAATTCTGATTTTATAGAAGAGGGAACCAAGGTCCTTGAAGATAAAGTGATTTGGTCAAGGTCAAACAGGTAGTATCAGAACCTGATACCTGTGTCAATGCTCTTTCCTCTCCACCATATGACTTCCTCTAAGTTTGCTTTAATTTGTAGTTTGGAGACATTTGAAAGGTAAGAGATGCCACTGCTATGAAGGCTACTACATGGTGAAATCAGTGGAGCAAGGCTGGGTGGAAGAGGGCTCTACCATCTGCTAGCTTCCTATTTTAAGTATTTTTATTTTTTTATTATCTAGGTGCTAAGTTCTGTTGTTTTTATGCTCTTGAAAGATAGCAAGTTCTGTCAGTGCCCTCTAAATTTGGCATTAGCTAAATTTGGCACTCCCTGGGACAAAGCCTCTATCTTCCTGGCCTAGTTATAGTTCTGGGGCTTCCCTGCCAAGCAATCATCTCCCTGTCCCTGGTAAGATTCCGGAAAACAAGATGACCAGAAGTATCAGGACTATAATAAAAGGAATTCCTGAAATTAGAATGAAAGTAGATCAGATGACATCTGAGATCCTTTTTGATTCTAAGAATCTATAATTGCTTTTTTTTTAGAATTCATTATAGCTCTAAAGTCACTTATTTTGAGAATGTAAAAATGAATTATATGCAGCTTGGTTTACTCATAAAATAATAATTTTTGGTATAATAAGTAAAAAGTATAGTTAATTTATTACTTACTAAATCTAGCTTAATTTTTGTTGTTGCTATATATGGTACTAAAAGCATCTGATCTTTAAGAAGTCTAGAGGCAGCTAGGTGGTACAGTGAATAGAGCACCAGCCCTAGAGTCAGGAGAACCTGAGTTCAAATCCGGTCTCAGACACTTGACACACTTACTAGCTGTTTGACCTTGGGCAAGTCACTTAACCCCAATTGCCTTGCCTTCCCCCCTCCAAAAATATTTTTAAAAGATTTTAAGAAATCTAGTGTTTTTCAGTTTTTTCAGTTTGTAAGATATAAGCACTCACAAATTAATAAATCAACATTCAAATAAAATGGAAAATAAATAGAATTCAAATAAAAATGGAAAATTGTATTTTCAAGACTTAATATCTCTCACTATTCTATGTAGATATACAAGGCATCTACCTACTTTACCTAAAAGAAGCAGAAACATCTGAAATGAATGAACAAATGAATGAGTGAATGAAATAATGAATGAATGAAAAGCATTATTAATTGCTTCCTACATGTCAGCCACTGGGTTTGTAAAAGTAGTCCCTGTCTCCAAGAAGCTTATATTCTCCTTGGAATAGATGATATCTATTGATCTATCTGTCCATCTTAGATTTACTTATCTTTATCTATAGATAGGTAAATATTTATTCTGTTGTTTTTCAGCTATGTATGACTCTTTGTGACTCCATTTGGAATTTTCCTGGCAAAGATACTGGAATGGTTTGCCATTTCCTTCCCTAGCTCATTTTTACAGGTGAGGATAATGAGGAAAACATGGTTCAGTGACTTGCCCAGGGTCACACAGCTAGGAAGTATCTGAAATTGGGTTTGAACTCAAGAAAATGAATCTTCCTTAATTCAAACCCAGTGCGCTATTCACTAGTTCATTCACCTAGTTGTCCCATGTACATAAATAGATATAAAAAAAATGGATACAAGGTTGGAGGTCATTGGCGGCAAGGAGTTTTGAAAAAGCTTCATGTATGGGGTGGCTAGGTGGTGCAGTGAGTAGAGCACTGGCCCCAGAGTCAGGAGGACCTGAATTTTGTTACAGCCTTAGACACTTAACACCCACCCACCCACACACACACACAAAACTAGCCGTGTAACCTTGGGCAAGTTACTTAACCCCAATTGCCCTCCAAAAGGAAAAAAAAAAAAGAAAAGAATAGGCTTCATGTAGAATATGGCACTTGACCTAGTCTTGAAGGTTAACAGAAATTCTAAGAGTCAAAGACGAGGGAGAAGTATGCATTAGACACAAGAAACAACTGGTGAAAAGGTGTGGAGATAAGAGGTGGAATCTTGTGTATTTTTAGAAGGTCAGTTTGACTAAGTCATATTCTGTGTGAAGGTGAATACTATATAATAAGACTGGAAAGACTGATTTGAATCAGGTTGGGAAGGACTTGAAATGCAAAACAGAGGAGTTTATATTTGATCCTAGAGGTAACAGGGAGCAATTGATGTTTCTTGAGTGAGTGACCTGATCAGAACTTTACTTCCTGAAAGCATTTTGGAAGTTGTGGAGGATATATTGGAATGGGAAGGGGCAGCATATGCTGTATTTTATCAGCTCTCTATGGCTCCCATCAGGCAACACTAGTTGTTGCTCCCTACCTCCCACCTTTTGCAGACTTCTATAAGGCAGAATTGATTACTTTTGCAGTTCTTGGAAATCTTTCACACTGTTCCACTTGAAGTTTGATGCAGATTCCAGCAGGTGGCAGCATTACCTTTGATCAAACGATCAGCCTTTTCTCCTCAAGGTCCATAAGGCAGAGCTGTGGTTGCCATACACTCTAAATTTTATTGAGCCACACCTCTAATAAGAAAAAAAAATTGAGAATATATCTCCAATATATGTATATTTATTTGTAAATTACATGGGAAACAGCATGTTGTAGTACTTAGCAAAAATATCTAGGTAGCTAGATGGCACAGTAGATAGAAATCTATGCTTTGAATCAGGAAGACCAGAGTTCAAATCCTACCTCAGATATTATCTAACTATGTAAATCACAAAACCTCAATTTATCTTAGTTTCCTCAACTATAAAATGGGCATAATAATAGATACTGTGTCACAGGGTTGTTATGAGGATTAAATGAAATATTTCTCAACTGCCTGGCACATAGGAGGTACTTAATAAATTGCTTATTTCCTTCCCTTGAACACAGGTTAGATAGACCATTTTTAATAAATTACTTTAAAGCTAATAATCTGTTTGAAAGATTTTTTAAAAGGTTAGAAAAGTATTTTCAAGCTTTTCAAGTGTATAGACATGAGGATTTTCATGAATCATACACATTTTCAAGAATGCAAACTTTGTCTTTCAATGTCTTATTCATCCTGATGCCTTTGTATAAACATTAGCTAATGTTTAAAGGCACAATAGGTACTTAGGGCAAGGTTCACTGTTAATAATATTGGATATAAATCCACATTTCAAATTATCTTGCTAATTTTGAATTTAGTTGACTGCTTTTTTATTGGATCTGATAAGATTGTCATTGCTTTATCTCTAATAATATGGCAGATAAATAGAAGTAGGTCTGTTAGCAATGCAGTTTTCTTGTTATTCATTTATGCTAACAATAGTGTAACATCAATCTGATGATTCTTTGTAGGAATCATTTTTAATTTTTTTTCAGTGAACAAAAATCCATTTTCCCCTTTCTACCAACCCTTATGCTCCAGAATGGCAAAAGAAAAAAAATAGGCAAAAATAATTCAGCAAAATGGATTCCCACATTGTCCATATCCAAAAATTATATACTTCATTCTTTCAAAGTTGTTTTGTCTTTACAAAGCTGTAGTAATTGCACAAATTGTTCTCCTAATTTTGTTCACTTATCTCTGCACAAATTTATAGAAGGTTTATCTGAATCTAGCCCTTTTGTATTTCTTATGGCATAATAATAACCTGTTACATTCATATACTATTATTCAGACATTCCCCAAGTGATGGGTATACCCTTAGTTCCAGTTCCTTACCCCTGCAAAAAGAGCTGCTAGAAATATCTTTGTACCTATGGATCCTTTTTCTCTTTCTTTGTTTTCTTGGGGGTATGGATCTAGTACTGGGGTATCATTGGGTCATAGGATATGCACAGTTTACTTATTATTGGAGTTTAACAGTATTTTATTTTTTCCAATTATAGGTAAAGACAATTTTTAGCATTCAGTTTTACAAAATTTTTAATGTTAAAAATTTCTCCCTTCCTCTCTCCCCTCCCCTCTTCCTAGAATTGTAAGGAATTTGATATAGGCTACATATGTGCAGTCATGTAAAAACACATTTTCATATTAGTCATAGTTGTGAATGAAGAAACAGACCAAAAGGGAAAAAACACAGGAAAAAATACAAAAGAAAGTGAAAATAGTATGTTTTGTTCTGTATTCAGAGTCTATCAGTTCTTTCTCTGGATGTGGACAACATTTCCTATTATGAGTCCATTGTAATTGTCTTGGATCATTGTATTGCTGAAAAGAGCTAAGTCATTCATAGTTGATCATCACAGAATGTCACTGTGACTGTATACAATGTTTTTCTGATTCTGCTCATTTCACTTTGCATTAGTTCATACAAATCTTTCCAGTGTTTTTTCTGAAATCATCCTTCTCATTATTTCTAATTTGACAATAGTATTCTGTTACATTTATATACCACATCTTGTTCAGCCATTCCCCAATTGATAGGCATCCCTCAATTTTGGTATGCACGGTTTAGACAAAATTGTCTTCCAGAATGGCTGAATCTTTTAAAGCCACTTACATATTTTTGTAAAGGATACAGTTGTTTATTATTACAATTTTTAATTATTTTAACTTTCTTGTGTTTTTAGTTTATGGGGAAAAAACAAGCATTTCCATAATGTAGTATAATAAAAAAGATGATTGCACACAAAACTGAAAATCTATTATGTACAACTTGTCATTCCTTTTCAATATAAAACAAAGTTATTTCTCTTTATTTCCTTTTATTCTTTCCTCTCCCCCTGATCCACAGAAATGGCTTCCATTAGACAAGAATAGTATGTATATGTAAAATTATTCTATACATACTTATATCTATTTGTGATCTCATTTGGCAAAGATACTGGAATAGTTTGTCATTTCCTTCTCCATTTACAGAGGAGGAAACTGAGGCAAAAAAGGTTAAGTGACTTGCTTAAGGTCACATAGCTAGTAAGTGTCTGAGGCCATATTTGAACTCAGGAAGATCAGTCTTTATGACCCCAGGCCTGGAGCTCTACCCACTGCCACCTGGCTGCCCTTTGTGAAGGTTAGTCTTGTTAAACAGATTGTATAATTCATATACTCTTTCAACCCAGCACTTGCAAATTACATTACATCACAATACCCTAAAAATAAATGAGGACACTACTGTTAACCCTTTTACAACTGTGTAATTTCTCCTCTTCCCTCATCATTCCTTGAACACTGTATGAAAGATATCTGACGTATGGACATAGTGAGAATGCCAGTTTCCATTCAAATATTAAATATTAGGAAAGTTAAACTTTTTTACTTTTAAGAGAAAAAATTCATGAAAATAGAAATTATAATAATTTCTTCCTGTACACTAATGGAGAACACATACCCTACATTTAAGACAACTACTTTACAGGGCAGCATCTCAGGACTTTCCTCTTGTGCAGGAGGCACAGATTAAAATTCAAATACATTGCCATTTCAGGGTTCTTTTCTATGATTGTGACAAGACACAATTTCTTTGATACTTAATTTTTTCTCAGGCTCTTTAAGTACCACTACTGGAGGTAATTAGGTTTTTTTTTCTTCAAATTACTAGAGGTTTCTTCCCACAATTCCTGGAATAGGAGAGCATCAATCCCTTTCTCCTTTAATCCCACACACTACCACTCACAAAGATTGTAAAAGGAAGAAAAAAAATAGTTCTTACTATTGTTTCCATTTCTTTTGATGCTTTACTCTTCTAGGATTGAAAGAATATCAAGGGATCTTAAATATTATCTCATAGCCTAACTCTTTAATTTTGTTGTTTGTACTTTGTTCTAAATGAGGAAACTGAGGCCTAGAGATATTAATTGAGTTAACTAAGGTCACACGAAGTAGTGGGAAATAGAGCCAGGATGACAGCACAGGAGCTTCTTATTTCAAGCCTAGAACCCATGACACTTTATTTGTGGGTGTGACACTCTATTTTGGAAAACTAGATTATTTTCCATATAAAAATCAGCCTCACTATTCTTTCTACTGTTAGGTTATATTGTGATTTCAGTATACTTCCCATCAGAAAAATTCACACATTGTGAAAGATGGCAGGATAATGAGGCAGATGAGAAGCAAGAATATTTAGAGGTTAGGTCATATAAAAACCATCTCACAAGCTGAAGAGACAATGCTGAGCACAATCTATAGCTGCCTTTCTGGATGAAACACCTGCAAAATTTTATATTCCGCAATTCTGAAAGTACTTTTCCAATATCCTCAGGGTAATGATAATTTTGCTATCCAAGCACATGCAGTGGCAATGCTTATGTAAATATCCACCTTCGAATGCCAGATCCAAGAAATTTGTAGTAGTATGAATTACCTTCCACACATTGAAAAGTACCCTGCTCCTTATAATCTGATAATTTTGTGGGTTTTTTCCATTTCTTCAATTTATAAGCTTTTTGTTCTCATCCTCCCACAACCTAACAACAAAAACAAGAATTTTGAAACAAATTCAAGCAGAAAAAATTTACATATTAGTCATTTTCCAATACATGTCTTCTTCTGAATCCCTAGTCTATCACCTTTCTATCAGGTGGTGGATAGCATGTTTCCTCATCAATCCTCTGGATTCCTGATTAATCCTTGTCTTGATCAGAGTTGAGCCTTTTAAAGATATTTATTTTTTTAATGTTATTGTTATGGTTCTGCTTACTTCACTCTGCATCAGTTCATAAAACTCTTGCCCTTCATTGTTCCTTATTGCACAATAATATTCTCTCACTTTTCTCCAGGTTAACCATTACTTCTCTTTGTCCTGTCCTGACCTTTCAAACAAGCAGGAAAATATATACTTGTCTTTGCTTTGTATAGAAATAACTATATGCAAGTGTTATTATTTAATCTACCCTTAATCCATAGAGGCAGTGTGATACATTGTAAAACCACTGATTTTCTAGTGAGAGAATGTAGTTTCAAATCTTCTTTCTGACACTTCCTATCTATTATCTATTATCCTATTTATTAAACCTTGGGAAAGTCATTTAATCTCTTTAATCTTCAGTTTCCTCAACAATAAATTGGGTGAGATGAATTCAATGGCCTCTGAGATCCCATTCTGGCACAGATCTATGATCCAATGACCCCAGGGACCTGAATTCTCTTCAGGAATACAGATCCATAGCCACCAAATGCCAGGTCAAAAGTCAATAAGAATAAACTAATAAATAAGGAAAATATTGAATTCTTCTCTTTTGATTGTGTAAATAAATAGGCCACCTATTGCTCTTGCATTTGAGAGTTAATAGAGAATTGGAAGAGATATCAAAAGTCATCTAGTTCAGCTTCCTGTATTATATGGGTTGCTCCTCTCTAACACCCATGGCAAGTGGTGATCTACCCACTGCTTGAACACTTCCAGTGATAGAAAGCTCACTTTATCACAAACAGCCACTTCCATGTTTTTGAACATTATAATTAAGATTATAACACATAACAATTAGAAAATTCTTCCTAAATTGAGCCAAAATATACCTTCTGTGACTTCTTTTTTCTAGAAAATTTTTTTAGATGACACAATTTTTCCTTCTTCTACAACTTCCTGCCTAAGTTCATATGCTCACATATAGAGCTAGCAGAACCTCAGAGATCATGCAGTCCAGTCCATCCATTTTTATAGATAAGGAAGCAGAAGTCAAAAGAGGTCATGGAATTTAGCTAATATCACACCTATAAGTAAATGGCAGTCAGTATTTGAACCCAGACCCCCATTCCCTGATTCCAAATTTAATAGTCTTTACACTGTACTAGGCAAGTAGTATGCAATATACTGTTCTACGTACTCTTTTCTCTTCTTCAGGCTAAATAGGATAAATGGATCTTTGTATGGTATGTTTTCATAGCTTCTCACCAATCCAGTCACCCTCTTCTGAATGATTATAATAATAAGACTTTGATTAATTTATATATCCATAATATATCAATATATCTATTAATCTATCTCTTTCCAATTTTTTGCTGCCATAAAAAGAACTGACATCAGTATTTTGTACATGTACAACCTTTTTCTATATCTTTGATCTCTTTGAAATATAGGCTTATAAGAAACCCCCCCACCCCCACAAACAACCCCTACTTGCTCTCTCTTGTGTTTTGTTTCATTCCTTCTTTCTTGTTGTTCATTCCATTGGTTATAATTCTTCTTTACAACTTGACTAATGTTTATTGTGAAGGTATTTGTAGAACCTATATTGAATTGCATGCTTCCATGGCAGGGGAGGGAGGAGGAGAGGAAAGGGGAGAAAATTTGGAACTCAAGGGATTGTGGAACTGAATGTTGTAAACTAAAAGTAAATAAATAAGTAAAAAAAAGAAATATAGACTTAGCAATGATATCAAAATATAAAGATATTTGAAGCTAGTTTCTTGGATAAAGGTCTCATTTCCAAGATATATAAATAATTGATTAAAAATTAGAAGAATAAAAGAGCCATTTTAAAATTGATAAATGGTCTAAGGATAAGAGCAGGCAGTTCTCAAGGGAAAAAAAAAACTTGTTATCGATAGCCATACCTTCCCCCCCCCTGCAAAAGAGCTCCAAAGCACTTATTAAAGAAGTGCAAATCAAAGAAATTCTGAGAAAATCCGAGATTCTGCTTCTAAATAATGATGCCCTTTGACCCAGATATACCCTAGACTTATATATTTTTTTGAAGATAGGAATGACTTGGGCATGCTTTTTGCTAGTAAAGGGATATGAGTAGACATGAGGAGGAAAAGGAGCCAGTAGATATGGAAAGATTAAAACTGAGAGAGAGAATATGATTGAGAGGGTAAGTCCTCAGAAGATTAGAGGATCATAGATTTAGGACTGGAAGAGAACTTAGAAACCTCTCATTTTATAAATGAGGAAACAGAGTCCAAGGGAAGTTATGTCTTTCTCAAAGTCATAAGCAGATCCATAGGATATAATAATAATGTCTAGCATCTATACAGCACTTTAAAGTTTTCAAAGTACTTTATATATATTCTCATTTGATCCTCATACCAACCTAGCCCATTAATCAGTACCCCAAAATTTGAAAGCTTCAGTTAATAGGCTCTCTTGCTACCCCATCGACCTAACTCCAAATCTAGAAGTGAGGATCTGAAGGAAAAAATGGTAAGAATGAGGAATTTTTATTTTTCTATTTCTTCCAAGTCATTTCATTGCATTCCTAAGAAGAGGAAGGAAATGGGAATGTTAATTCAATAATATATAAACACATATATATTAGAATTAAGAATAAAATACTTAAATTATTTGTTCAAATATTATTATCCAAATTTATGATTATTTCTTTAATTTTTTTTTTGCAATGGGAAGATTTTTTTCCCCATTAGCCCATTTTGCAGATAAGGAACTTGAAACAGAAAATTAAGTAATTTGCCTAGGGTCTCCCAGCTTTTGTATAAAGCAAGATTCAAATTCATATATTCCTGACTCCAAATTCAGAGCTTTATGTATTCTTACCTTTAATGGCCATATATCAAAATGGCATAGCAGTAATGTTATTTTGTAGATGGGGAAACAATACTCAGAAGTTGTGACTTGCCCAGAGCCAGAGAGTTATTAAATATCAGTATCAAGATACAAACTTCAGTTTTCTTCAAAACCCAGTCTTTCTCCATTACATTATTTACCCCCTATTTTACCATTTCTTTCAATATATAGAGACATCGCAGCCAAAGGACTCTCATTGTGGTCTAAGCAGCATAGACATATAGTAAGACTCTTTCCTCCTTTGTTCTGGATACCTCCTTCCTATTAACGCAGCCTAGATTTTTTTTCAATGGATTTTTTGGCAGCTACATGGCACTGTTGACTCATTTTGAGATTGGAGTCAACTAAACCCTTAAGCCTTTTTCACAGCTGTCCAGTACTGTTTGTCCTCAGTGAGGAGGAATGCTAATGATCTCATGCTGCAGATAGTTATATATACACAAAAAATCTTCTTGTTGTAACTTTTTAAAAAAGAAATAATAATAAAAATTGGATAAAATATTTCAACAAATAATTTTAAGCATTTTATTCTTCATTCTAAAGACACATACTATTGAAGCAGCATTCACTTTTCCCTTCCTTTTCTTAGGAATACAATGTAATAACATGGAAGAAACATAAAATTATAAATTCCCCATTCTTCCTAATTCTTTGAGTATGGAGTTAAAAGCAGGGCATGGTAGTTATGAGAGGTTTATATATCTAGAGCTGGAAGGAACTTAAATGGTCATTTAATCGACCAAATCTTTTTATAGGTGGCACAGTGGATAATGTAGGGATAGGCAGTCAGGAAGACCTGCATTCAGATCCAGCTTCAGAAATTTGCTAGCTATGTGATCCTGGCAAGTTACTTAATTTCTGTTTTGCCTGTTTCCTCAAATGCAAAATGAGAATAATAATTGTACCTACTCCCTAGGGATGTGGCAAGGATCAAACAAAACAATATAAGGCACTTAGTATAATGTCTGGAACATAATAGGTACTATATAAATATCAGACATTAAGATTATGATTATTTTTTTTATTTTTAGCCACAGCAGTTATAATAGGAGTAGTGGTGATAGTTGTTGTAGCAGTAGTAGTAGTAGTAGTAGTAGTAGCAGCAGCAGCAGCAGCAGCAGCAGCAGTAATAGTAGTAGTAGTAGTAGTAGTAGTAGTAGTAGTAGTATGGAAAGTGATGCAGAGGGAGATTGACTTGCCTGAGGGTACAAAGGTAGATTTGAAGCTAAGTTCTCTCACTTCAAAACTAGTGCTCTTTCCATGGTACTGTGCTGAGTTATCTCTGATGCCTCTGCTTCTGACTCTACAACCTGTACTGACACACTTCAGTCCCTTTCTCAGCCTGGAAGATCCCCTTCCTCTGAGATCTTCTTACCCTGGAACAACCTTCTTCCAGTAGTAAGATTCTCTTGGAATCTCCATTTTGAAGAAGGAACCAAGCTAGCCATCTTTCATTCATCTATTGGCTAAGCTTCTAACTCCCTGGACTTTGTTATTCCCTCCCTCCCCTATTCCAACCTATCTTTTGCCCCAATTCACCTTTTTATATTTCACTTTTTATATGTTGTCTTCCCCTATTCTAATGTGAACCTCCTGAGAACAGGAACTGTTTTTTTTTTTTTACTTATATGCATATCCTCAGCACTTAACATAGTTCTTGGCACACAGTAAATGTCTATTGAGTTAAAACTTGTTGAATTGATACTAGGAAAAATGCCTTCTATTTATGGTCAGTGTATTGTATTGGAAACAGTGTTGTATGTGAGATATAGGATAGGTATAGGTTTATATTTCTCTTTTGCCACTTACCAACTCGATGGCCATGGCCAAATCACTTAGAATTTCTGAGGCTTGGTTTCCCTGTATAATAATAGAGGGAATCTATAAAAATGAGGGCAATGATACCTATAAAGTAGCTCCCTCTTCACAGGACTTTTGTGAAGATCAAGTGAGATGATAAATATGAAGTGCTTTATAAACCCCAAAGTATGCTATAAATGTCAGCTATTACCATATTGTAAGTTTTGATATCTTTGCTAAGCCTATACCTCAAAGAGATCAAAGAAATAGGAAAACAAACAAAACTGACCCTGGTTTATAGATCATAGAATGCAAAGGTAGTAGATATGGCAGAGCTGGGATTTGGACCCCATGTCTTGTGAGTACAGGAGCACTACACTTTTTTATTATATCACACTTGTATTGGTTATGTTTTAGAATTCAGAATTACAATTCTGAAGCACTTGAAAAATCTTGAGTGCTCAAGAAAATATTTTTTTTCTATATCTACTAAGGCAGGAATTCCTTTAGCATTCTTTTATATTTTAGAAAGATTTTCAGGGATAAAGAGTATAATTAATGGGATCATTTGTGTAAACCTCACCTAATAAGACTCACCATTGCCCAAAAAATCTAGTTAACTGAGGCTTCATTCCCTACTCAGTAGCAAATTGTTCCTGAAAACCTACTGACATTGTTTTGTTTATCCTGAATAGGATCTGGATGGAAGGCTATGTAAAAAAGGTATTTTTATCTGAACTCAGGAACAGTATCTGCAGAAGAGAAAATTGAAAGAAAATGATTGTTAGGCAAGCAAACAGAGCAAAGCAAAATAAAACCATTTTTTCTTTTTTTTTTTGTGCCCACATTTGCTCTAGTATTCAAGATATAAAATTAGGCATCTGATCTAAAATTTTAAAATGAAAATTTTAAAGTCAACATATCTATATTTGTTTGTACATTATCTATACTAGTATAAGTGATTTCTGATTTTTCTCTGCTTTTAAAATGCCATGCAAACAACGAAGTCAGTGAGGTGTATCAACATAAGCGATGGAGTCCTCAGGGAAAGAGTGTTCTTTATTCATCCTCACATCCAGCATACCTTTTCCATAACAGAAGGAGCAAAATTTTATTGAGTTAGCTATACATTTGATGGCAGATACTGCTCCTGAGGCTAGATCTTTTCCAACCAAGATAATGGCATCCATTTATGTTTTGCCCTTTTCATTAAAAATAAAATATCCAGAGCTTAAAACCAAAAGTGTGTGAGGAGGGAGGGAGAGAGCTAAGAAAGGAAGATTAGGAAGCAACCATGGTGTGATGTTTTTGCATCTTAGGCAAAACTTTCTTTTAATGACATTTATTTTTCCCCACCCTTTTGTATAAGGTAATATGAACATGCTAATAATTCTCATATAAAATGCTACCAATAAGTGAAAATCCAAGTGCCCAAAATAGATTTTTACAAAACTGCCACATGATGGAGAAGTGAATGTTCCTTTACCCTTATAATTCAATTTAATGCAGCAGGAATTTATTAAACATAAAAGACATAGATTTTTATAGAATGTGAGTTTCTTGTAGGCAAGGACTATTTCATTTTTGTCTTTGTATTCCTAGGATCTAGCATTATGCCTGGTCTATATGGTAGGTCCTTTGTAAATGCTTGTTGGTTGATTGATTGATCATCAAATCATAGATTTAGAATTGGAAGGGCAGCTAGGTAGCCAGGAGATAGAGCACTAGCCATGTAGTCTGGAAGACCTGAGTTCAAATTTGACCTTAGACACTTGATACTTACTAGCTGTGTGAGGCTGTTCAAGTCACTTAACCCTGATTGCTTTGCAAAAAAAAATGGAAACAATTTCAGAGATCCTCTAGTCTAACCCCCTCGTTATATTGATGAAGAAACTGACCCAAAAGTGTGAGATAACTTGTCCAAGTTCATATGGCAACAAAGTAAGGATTTGAATGAGGTTCTGTGTTTCATATACAGGTCTCTTTATACTGTGATCCATATGATCATGGAATTTAATCTTGTGGGGGAAGAGAGGGATAATAGGATAAATATATATCACTGGTCAACAACTCTTGTATCAGAGACACATGACTTCTTTAGGATGTTCTCTCACTTGTGGATTATACCTTCACGTAGGTCATCGAAAGAAATGTTTATTTCATTCTGAGACCACCTCCCAATATGGTTGCAATATCACAAAAGAAGGTTCTATAAAATCGTCAACAGAGAAAAGTAGTCATCATTGAGATGCTATCAATTTAAAATCAGGTCAGTAGTAGAGCATCTTTCTCACCCTTTACTGTTCAACATTTTAATCAGTGACTTGGATAATGTCAAAGGAGGCTTGTTTGTTAAATATGCAAGTGAAGGAGGGAAGACTCATGTATGGTATGACAGAAGCATGCTCATTAGATTAGAGAACCTTGGGTTGAATCAGATTTGATAGAAATAAATGTAAAGTCTTACATATGGGTTTAAAAAATCAATAACACAAGTACAAGCTGGAGTGTGCTTGGCTAGCCAGAAAATCATCTCAAAAGATTTGGGGTTCTTAGTGGATGTCTGCTCTCTAGGAAGCAATTGTATGATTAAGCAGACACAAAAGCTAATTCATCGTTAGGCTGCCTTATTAGTGGCAGTGTCCAGGGCTGGGGAGGTGATAATCTTTTTGTATTCTGCCCTGACCAGACTATAGATAGAATGTTATGTTTAGTTTTGGGCACCAAATTTAGGAAGGGCATTGATAAGTTGGATAGCATCTAGGGGAAGTAGTGAAGTGACTTGAGATCATGCCATCGATTGAAGACTCTCAATATGATTAAACTAGAAAAGAGAATACTTTTAAAAATACTTTTTTTCATTTATTACGCATTTATTCTTTTCTTCCTGCCCCTCCCCTCCCCCATTTTCCCCAGAGGGCATAAGTAGGAGCAATGTGAATCTTGTAGAAAGGTAGATTTAAGTTTGATGTAAGGAACAGCTTCATATTAAAGTCATCCAGAGATGGAATGGATGGAAACCCTAGAGGTTTTTCTTCCTTAGAAATCTTTGAGCAAGGTTTGTATGACCATGCATTAGGGTTGGCATAGAGGGGATCTTCAGTTAGATATGAGTACATCTAGAATAAATGGTCACTTAGGTCCTTTCCGTCTATAAGGTTCTGGGATTCCATGAGAAGAGAGATCATTAAATGAGCAACTTTTGATTCCAAAGATGATTATAAATCTCCAAGTCAATTTCAACACAAAATATATGGGATCCTATGGTAGATACCCCCCCCACACACACACACGCACAAGGCCTGTCTTGTCCCATTGATATTTGCCAGTCAAAGGTATATCAGGGTGGTTTTTCCCCTCTCCAACTTCTTGCCATCCCTCATCACACTCCCTGCTTTTGTTACTATGGTTGCCTGGATCACCAGTTTTTCAGATAAGGCAAAGAAGATTCTTCACAGTTTTTGAATTAATGTCATAAAATTATAAAAGGCCCCAGAACAGATGATTTACCCTTAGAATTGTTTAAAGTTTGTCCAGAGTAGTGGGTCCAGGTGCATAACAAGCAATATGCACTAATTAACAGTGAAAACACAGTTCCCTCAGGATGGGCACAAATACTGGACTACTTCATCATTAAAAAAGGCAATACATTATTATCAGGGCAATAAGTGACCATTTTTGCTCTAGGGACAAAAACATTCTGAAAACATATTTAGGCAAGTGGCACAATGCACACTCTCTTAAGCTGAGATGGGACTCCTCTGTATATAGATACTCTGGGATTTTTATTCAAATAATCCTCCTTGTTAATTAGGAGCTAAATTCTATTTATTCTGTGTAAGGATTGCAAATGTTTTCAGCACCCTGAGGCATGTCCCTGGTTACCTTGCTCTAGTTATGTCCTTGGCTATTGCACTCAAGATATAGACTAACTTGTTGAAATTTCCTTTAAGATATAAGGGTAAGTTTTCTCTTTAATAAATATTTATTATGCAACTAATATGCGTAACACACTGTATGGTACAAGGCATGAGGAAAATGAAAATGAAAGATAATGCAGTTTACACTGTCAAGGAGATTACAGTATAGTATATAATCTACAAACTGCATGGCAAGAATTCCCAAAATAATACCTTGCATGGAGGAAAAAAATAACAGAAGCCAGGCACTGCTATACTACTACTGATCTCTGTTATATGCGCTGTCAGGGGTCCTTTCTCTTTTTGAATCATAGACCCTTTTGGTCATTTGGTGAAACCTATGGACTCCTCAGAGTAATGTCTTCAAATGCATACAATAAAACACATATGATTGCAAAGAAGACTAATTATAATGAAATATAACTGTTAAAATGTTTTTTGAAAAAAATTTCTGGATCTTAGATAAAGAACCTCTGCCCTGAGTCATTTCCTTAAGAAAACAGTAATGAGCAAATTAAGGCTATTTGTAGGATGCATCGATCTGTCAACAGCCTTTGATTCAACAGACAGGAACTGTTTATGAGCCAAACTGTACAACCTTGACATAAATCATAGGACATGAATGCTTCTTCCTATACCAAAATACTTCTGCTGAAATTACAGTAGGCAGGAATGGTTTCATGAAAGATGAAGATCAATATTAAAAGTTGCCAAATAGATTCACGTCCTGAAATTCATTTTTAATTTATATCTAAACAATTTGGTATAGATATTAGGTGAATAGGATTCTACCCCCAGACACTATCTTGCCATCTACTCTGACTGCTACTGCACCCTTTGACCTCTCCATATGAGGTCCTCTAGAGAGACTTTACCTGCTCAGCTCTAGAATTCCCACCTTGGGGCCCATTCTGTCCTCAATGGGGAGTATATTATATGGTCCCCTATATGTAGCCAACCTTAATCATGATTCAAATTTCACCCAAGTCATTTTCTTGCCATCTGCCTTGACTATTGTTCTATTTTCTAGAACACTGGATCTAACTATTTGCTCTACTGCAACACAATATTCTCTCCTACTCCTCGCTTTCCAGATAAGACCATACTAAAGTCAATACTGCTATTGCTAATGGGAAGGACATACTCATCAATTAACCTATGGCTGAACTTATCATCCTGTGATGTACAAAATAAAAAAAAAAACACTTCTTTTTTCTCTTACTGTTTAGTCTTGTCCAGTTATTTGTTACCACATTGACCATACTATTCATGGGGTTTTCTTGGCAAAGATACTGGAGTGGTTTGATATTTCCTTCTCCAATTGATTAAGGCAAACAGAAATTATGTGACTTGCCTAGCGTCACACAGCTAGTAAGTATCTTAGGTCAAATTTGAATTCATATCTTCCTGACTCTGGGCCCAGCATTCTAACCACTGAGCCACCCAGCTGCCTCGCTGTCTTACACTCCTCTATCTATGTTGTTCCATACCAATAAAATATAAACTCTTTGATGGCAGGAGTCACCAATTTAATTCAATAAGCATTTATTAGGTCTCACCTATAGCTAAGACACCATCCTCCATTCTGGGAGTAGAAATATTAAAATATAAATAATCCTTGCCCTCAAGGAGCTTATATCCTATTAAAGGCATGTACAAATAGAATTGTTACAACACATACATAGAGAATTGAATACAAATTATTATTAGGGAGAGCACCAAGAACTGCAGGGGTGAGGTAAATCCTCTTTATGTTGTGGCACTTGGTATGAGCTATGAATTTAGAAAAGAAACTAGAAATTCACATAAGCAGAGGTGAGTAGGGAAAGCATTCCAAGCACAGGGGACAACCTATGTGAAAGTGTGGTGTCAAGGGAGGGAATGGTATGTATAAGAAACAGAACAGAGAGCAATGGTATGTAGAAAGTGTCAGAAAAAGCAATAGGAAAAGTCAAGAAAGATAAGTAGGAGCCAACTAATAACTATTACCTAAAGGCATCTGTTCCATGTTAAGTAATGGAGAACATTGGGCATTCAACAAAGTAAGGAGAGTCAAAGCTCTTTTTTGCTTTAAAGAAAATATTAGTTTTATGTGAAACTGTACCTAATGCCAGACTTGTGCTCAAGTGATTTTCTGTCTAGGTTGCAACACAAATCTTGCTCCTAAACTTTCACAAGAGAAAATTTTTAACTTAAATAGTTAGTGTCTAAACTTATGACTCTCATTTTAATCAACAATACATAATACCTGCACTACTAATACTTTTTGTAGAATTCAATAATCCATTACCTTTATTCTAACCCTTGCCAAAAGCTTGCTGAAGACATCTGATAGTTGAGACAGCATTCTAATGGATATGTTAATTATCCATTCATCTAGATTCTCTAATTTATAATCTTGAATTGTTAGATCCTTAGAAAGAATCATATTATCTCAGCTCCCTACAGAGATACCCTCACTTAGTTACAATTTGATGTAATGCCCATTGCTTGTAAAATGTTGATACAACAGTCATCTATTTATTTGAAAAGCAGTTTGAGTCTTTTGCAGAATGCTATTTAACTATAGGGTTTACTCTTACACCCCCCTTTTTAATTCTAGGATCTATTTTATAAATTCCTACTTTTGATCCATAGTTGTTTCATCTTTTCCATTCTTCAACCATTTTTGCATGCATACCCCTTTCCTGGTTAGTAGTTTAGCAAATTTTCTCACAGAATTCCTGTTTGCTAGCGTTTTCCCCCAGGATGCCACATTGCAATTATCTTTCCAACTAGCCTCTCTATATTTGGTTTTTGTCTTTTTCAATTCATCCTCTACACCAATGCAAGATTAATCCTCTTAACATGTACTTCTAATTTTGTCATTATCCTGTTCAAAAACCTGCAAAGGCTCATTGTTGCCTATTGGATTAGAAAATAAGGAAAAACTAACTAAATTACAATAAGACCTTAATAAAAGACAATAATTGTTGAGGAATTCAGTGTGCCTTTTTCAGTCTTAAACAAATCTAATAGAAGGATAAAGTTTAAGAATATGAGAATATTAGAAAAACAGATATACTGAATGTTTGTAAGTTAATAAGAAATTCAAGGAATATATCTATGGTATTTTTCAACATTGCATGGAATACTTATTGTAATTGACAGTTCTAAGTCTCATGGAAAGATGCAGGAAGGCACAGATATGAATCACATTATTTATAGACAATAGTGCAATAAATTTGTAATGAATAAAGGAAAAAAAACAGTGAAGGTCTTGAATGTAAACGGTATATAAATAATAGAATACTAAATAATAAGCAAAGAATACATCATAGAAATAACAATTATATTAAAGGTAATGACCAAGTAAAGACAACATGCAAATCTGTGAGATATTACTAAAGCTATTTCTATGAAAAAGAAATATTTGTAAATACAATCAACAAAAAAAGAAAAGATCAATTATTTGAATATGTGATTAAAAATAGAAAATCAACAAATTTATAATCTCCAAATAAGCATAAAAATAGAGATCCTTGAAAATTAAGAAAAGCCAAATTGAAAATAATTACTTTGAGATAATAAACAAATTTAAGAGCTGTTTTTATAATACCACTAAAAAAGACAAATAAGCTAATTGGACCTGCACTTTCTCAAAGAGAAGAAAATCAAAGTTTCAAAATACAAAATGAGACAGTGAGATTCAGAACAAAAAAGAAATCAACAATATGGTCAATTTTCTTTTGATTGCCATTTTCAGTAGTCTCCCTGTAGTTTGGATAATCAGGAAAGGTTTTATGAAGGAGATAGTATTTGTGAAGGACCTTGAAAAAAAAGGCAGGATTTCAATCAGTAGAATTGGAGGAATGGAGGGCAAATCAAGAAAAATGGTCAAATGAGCAAAGACACAGCATAAGAGCATGAGGTATGTTTGGAAAGTAGTAAGTCACTGAATCCAATATTTTTTTTTTTGGTGAAGACACCAATTTCTAACATTTTTCAAAGAAAAGCAATTTCATTAGTTTTCAAATCTCTCTCTCTCTTTATATGTGTGTGTGTTTGTGTGTAGATACATATTCAAATTTTTCTGAATTTTTTTTCTGCTAGTGAGCTGAAAGGCAGGATTGTATTGTAGATAAGGGCATTGGATTGGAGTTAGGAAAGTCTGTGTTCAAATCTTATTTCAGATACCAGCTATGTGACCCTGGGGAATTCACTGTATTTTTCTGTGCCAATCTTTTCTCATGATGGTATTATAAAATGATGATCTTGGATTTGATGTCACCTAGAGCCTCTTCTAGATCTAAATCTATAATTTTATGAGTTCCCAGAACAACAATCTTGGGCTAAGAGGAAGAAGATCCAAATTTTCATTCAAATCCTGATACTAATTAGCTGTGAGACCTTGAGGTATGTCACCTTGGTCACTTTCTTAATCTGTGAAATGAAGGCATTGAACTAGGTGATTTCTGAGGTCCTTTGTACCTCCCAAATTCTGACTGTGATTTTTCTCTTGTTCCTTGTTTGCCAATTCATGGCTGCTGCAGGAGTATTAAAGTATTAGAAAATTTGTTTTGGGGGGATAGTAAGAGAGGAAGTTTTTTTTGCCTTGAATAGGTTGATCATTTCCCCTTCAAATCTTGTCTATGCTCTTAACTTGCTTAGAAAATCCTTCCTTTCTCATAAATAGTGTAAAGGGTAACTTCAGCTCAGCCTACAAACAAATTAACACACTAATTATAAAGGATGGTTTCATCTAATGACGCCCTGAATAAGGTTTTATAAGACATATAGTCTGGTTTCTTGCTTCTCTGTCCCCATCAGAATCCTTTATCTCAACAGGAACATCAGCCCTTGATCCAAGAGAGAGTCTTTGCTCATATACACTACGTATTAGCAATTAGCACAAATGATGATTAGTAGTATCTGAACTAATGCACAGTACCCCTGCACAAACATCTCTGCAGGGTGCCTTTCATGAATCAAGTAGTGGGTGGCAGAGCTCTTAGGTATTCCAGGACCCTGCATAATTACTTCCAGATAAGCTCTCTTGTGGTTTTTATTTAACTGGATGCAAATTTGAGACTTACAAACAGGTGGGGAAATGCCCATCTCCACTTGCATTCTCCTAAGTTAATGCCCTCAGTAAATTACATTGTTTAATGATTGTCACTTTAGATTTGCTTACAGTGTGGAAGCTTATTTTTTCCTGATTGTTAAACCAGTATTACAGCTGGATGAAAACTGTCACTGAGGCCCTGAGGCTCAATGGTTTACTATTTAAGGCTGGTTAAGTACAGTGCAGCTGGGCCCCAGAATACATGCAGGCTTAGGACTGCGGTTTGATTTTCTTTATCACTGAATTAACAATTGTAGAACAGCCCCGTTATAATTCGTGCCGGGAGACAAAGATAGTGCCTGTCCTAGGCCTTCCAATCCTATAGGGAGAGAGAGGCACTATACATTACTCTACACATGGGGAGGTGTGATTGGTGTTACAGTCTAATTAAGTTGAGAGCACAGTGAGGCACTTTGTAATATGATTTTGTCAAATAACTTTCAAACGCTCACACTGGAGAGAAAAGAGAACTCAGTGGGTTAGGGGCTAAGTGCAGAACTTCCAAGTGTTGAAATTAGAGCATCTCAAGAAAGAACCCCTGGGTGTTTCTTTGGGTCTAAATAATGATTATCTATATTTAGAGGCAGTAAGATGGTGCAATTAATAATTGTGTGACTCTGGACAAGTCATCTAACCTCTTCCTGCCTCAGTTTCCTCTTCATTTAAATGGGGATAACAATAATGTCAACCTTCTGAGACTGTTATGAGAATAAAATGAAATAAGATTTACAACGTGCTGAGCAAACGTCAGAGTAACATTATGTTTTCATGGTATAGTGAATGGATAAAGAGTGGGACTCTATAGATAGATAACCTGGCATAGTGGATAGAGAGCTCAGAGTCAAGCAGATTTGGGTTCAAGTCTGTCCTCTGATACATACTCATTATATGACCCTAGGCAAGTCAATCTACCCTCTCAGTGCTCTAGGCAACTTTCTAAATCTACAGGTTGCAGGGAAGAAAAAAGAAATTCTTCCCCGAGGAGTTCTCTAACAGAGGTATCAAAGATATAGGCCACAGAGCTGCCCACGATATCCTGCGAGGGACCTGAACCAGTTTAAAATATGATTGGGAAATATTTAACAAAATAAACAACAGTATAATATAGCTAGACAATGTTAATATGTTTTTTTCTAAGTCAATATGCAGCCAGCAGGGATATGTAGGGGTGCTTATGTATTGTTCAGTGGCCCCCATTTCTGTTTGAGTTTGACTCCCCCATGTTAGTCTGATGAAATCCCAGATTCTTGGGGTAAGATATTATTGATTAGCCCAGCCCCCCCATATATGTGTGTGTATATATATGTGTGTGTGTATGTTTGAACATACACACAAATACAACCACCTATACATATATATATATATATATATATATATATATATATGTATATATATATTCCCTTCAACTATCCTCATACCGAGAAAAGTCTCATGAGTACAATGAAAAGAGTACAGGATTTGAATCAGATGACCTGGGTCCAAATCATGTTTCTCCCTTAAATCACTTAAGATGAGTTTGCATAAGTCCTTGTGGGTTTCAGTTTCTTCAGCTGCAGAAAGTGAGATGGGGTGGTGCTAGACTAGGTCATGCTGAAGGTCCCTTCTGGTCATAGTTCTGCACTGGAGTAAAACAGGACAGAGTGGATAGAGACAAACAGTGAGAATGACTAACTAGTCTCTGAGGCAACTACTGAGGATCAAGGGAATTGTAACAATTCTTCAGTGCATCCCAATGACTGGATGAGTGAAAAAAACATTTATTCAGCATTGTCTTTATGTGAAACTCTATGCTAAGTGCCTAAATGTGGTTATACAGCTATAAAAGTAAAGAAAGTCTTTGCCCTCCTGATTATAAAATAGGACAAACAGTATTCCTAATTAGTTGAGTGATTTTCAATGAGTTGCTTTTCTTTCTTAGATTTTTTTAAAAATCAAGAATGTATTCAAAAAGCATTTAAGTGCCTACTATGTTCCAGGCACTGTGCTCAATTCTGGGGGATACAAAGAAAGGAACAAAACAGTCCCTGTTATAAAAGAGCTCACAGTCTAATGGGGGAAGAAAACATGCAAATGCAAGAAGATATAGAGAAAATAAATTGGAGATAATTTCAGAGGGAAGCTATTAGAATTAAGGACTGGGAAAAGATACTTTTTTCTGATTCAATTTGAATAATATTTTATTTTTTGTAGTTACATGTAAAAACATTTTTAGCATTCATTTTTAAAAAAATTTTGAGTCCCAAATTCTCTCCCTTTTTCCCTCCCCTTACTCTTTCCTGAGATGTTAAGCAATTTCATATAGGTTATACATGTGCAATCATGCAAAACATATTTCCTTTTTAGTCATGTTGTGAAAGAAAACACAGACAAACCCTCCCCCTCCAAAAAAAATAAAGTAAAAAAGAGTATACTTCTATTTGGATTCAGTTCCCATCAACTCTTTCTCTGGAAGTGGATAGCATTTTTCATCTTGAGTCCTTTGGCGTTATCTTACATTATTTTATTGCTGAGAATAGCTAAGTCATTCACAACTGATCATCTTTACAATATTGTTGATTCTATGTACAATGCTCTCTGGTTCTGTTCACTTCACTTTGTATCAGTTCATGTAAGTCTTTCCAGGTGTGTTTTTTTTTTCTTTCTGAAAGCATCCTGCTCTTCATTTCTTATAGCACAATAGTATTATATCACAATCATATGCCACAACATGTTCAGTCATTCCCCAATTGAAGGATATCTCCTCAATTTCCAGTTTTTTGCCACCAGAAAAAGAACTGCTGTAAATATTTTTGCACAAATAGTTAATTTCTCCTTTTTTGGATCTCTTTCGGATATAGACAGATTAGTGATATTGCTGAGTTAAAGGGTATACACAGTTTTATAGCCCTATGGACATAGTTCCAAATTGCTCTCCAAAAGGACTGAATCAGTTCACAACTCTACCAACAATGAACTAGTGTCATAATTTTTCCCACATCCCCTCCAACACTTGCCATTTCTGGGAAAAACTTCTTGTAGAAAGTGGAACTTTAGCTGAGACTTAAAGGAAGCCAAGGAAGCCAGGAGGTAGAAATAAAGGGTTGAGAGTTCTATATATGAAGAACAGCCAGTGAACATATCCAGAGTTGAGGGATGGAGTGTTATGTCCTGGAGATCAATTTGACAGGTGAGTGAAGGATGGACTGGAATAGGGGAAGACTTGAGGGAAGGAAACCAACCATTGGGCCATTGTAGTGGTCTGGGTGTGAGGTAATGGGGCTGGATAAAAGTAGTAGTGGTTTCAGAGGAAAGAAGATATTTACAAGAGATGTTACAAACATAACTTAGAAAACTAGAAAAAAATGACATAACTTGATGAGTCAAGGATGTAAAGGAGGCTGTGATAATGGTCAGAGTATGATGGTAACCCTGACATTCAGAAAGAGGGTAAAGACAGCGAGTTCCATTTTGGGTATGTTGAATTTAATATATAAGATGTCCAATAGCCAGTTGGAGATGAGAGATTAGAGGTCAGTAGAGAGGTTCAGGCTGGACAAATGGATCTGAAAATCATCTTTATGCTAATTGTATCTATGGAATCTAAAGAAATTGCCAAGTAGAGGGTGGCTAGGTGGGGCAGTGAGTAAAGCGACAGCCCCAGAGTCAGGAGGACCGAAGTTCGCTCTGGCCTCAGACACTTAACACCCACACAAAAAAACTAGCTGTGTAAACTTGGGCAAGTTACTTAACCCCAATTGCCCTCCAAAAGGCAAAAAAAAAAAAAAAAAAGAAATTGCCAAGCCATTGTCCTTCTCCAAGGTTATCTTGTATCAGTTGTTGTTATGCGTGTATATATTATTTACATTAGAATGAGATTTCCTTGAACATAGGGAATCTTTCTCTTTTGTCTTTGTGTCCCCATCAGCAGTCACCTACCAGTTTTTAAAATAACTATTTGTTCATTAATTCATTTTATCAAATGAAAATGAGCATTCCAGACTAGTTCAGTCTCATCTCTAGAGTATATAAAAACAAACCTCAAAATGTCTGCTTTCTGATAATTTAAAAATTCACCATAAGTTTGAGTGACCCTGTGATCTTTAACATTTCTTTCATATTCTTGGTACTAGCTCAGAATGCATAGTATCATTATTTGACTATACTCCTGAGCAGTTTTGCTTCAACGGCTAAAACAGAAAATTCTGAATTATAGGAGACTTCTTACCAACCTCTCTCCCCACCCCCTCATTCCCCCCTCTCTTTGTCCCTTAGTTTTGCCTTCCTTTTGCAATCATGACAGGAAAGCTGCTGGTCCTTTTACATTGATATGTTTTCCACAGTCACTGCAATAAGAATTTCTTCTCCTTATCCTATAGCAATTTCACTTAATGAGCTTTCAACCAAGTAGGTCAATAAGATACACGTAGACCATCATTAGTGGCTGTACAAGTGGAATCTACACTGTAGTTAGAATTCAGGTGAATACTCAGGATCATACCTAAAATGGTAATCACAACCATGGAAGAGCAAATCCTCCTCCTCTCCTCAAGTACACATATCCCATAGAGAGAAAACAGCTGACATAGATAATATGGAGGCATATCGTAGGAAGGAAATATCACCCCACAAACCAGGATCACAGACACAATTTGGACAAACTGGATTCTCTGGAGAGAGCCCTGCACATACATGTCCTATTCCCCCCCCCTCCCGCCCCCAAACTCCCCACTTCTAGTAAAAGCAGGTAATGAAGAATAAGCAGATAATGTATAATAATAATATAATATATATAATAATAATATAATAATATATAATAAATAATAAATATGCATAAATATAATTATTTATTAAATTAATATATTTAATATATAAAATATAATTATTTATTAAATATTAATATAATAAATATAATAATATAATATATAAATATAATAAATAATAATAATATAATAATAATGTATAATAATGCAGAATAAGGTAATGAATGAATAAGCAGAACCTAGACATTTTCTGTTACTGTGAGTCAGGTGGACCGTATAGTCCCTGGGTTGGTTACTTGGTTAGTAGGTGGATCAGTTGTTGTCCTTCATTCTCGAAGAGGTCCAAAAGGACATCACTATGCTATAATCAAGTTTCAATATATCCAACAGTGACTGATCAGACCAAAATGAACTCGGAATGCTCAACCACAGGTCAGGCATAAGGAACACATTTTGATGACATTTTGGTTCATTTTGATATCTTTTTTTCATACATAAATGGGATTTAAGTGAGGCAGAGTTGTGCTAAATCATTGGCCCCACTCTCTCCTCCAGAGTCATCACAGTCCAGTTACAGGACAGAATCAAGATGACTGGTGATGTCTCAAGATGTAGTGAATGACTTTTATGTCTGCGCTGTCTAATCAAGCTCTGAGAACTCCACAGCACCTGTTTCATCTGCCTTCATGGACTTTGGAACAAATTGTTAGGCCCTAGGAAAGGTGAGACCACTAGCGGATAAGAGTTGTCTTGATGTTTTACATGTTTATTAATGAGTCCTTTACATTTTTCATCAGGTTCAGTAAAGTTTATTCCATATTGGATATCTTGTTAGCCTTAGTGCTTCCAAAAGAAACAATTAACCTTTGGCAGCTATTAACCCAGTGGCTGGAGATGTCCTAAAGGATGTTGAGTCCTGACAAGTTTTCCCAGTGAAATAAAGATACATGACTGAGAGGGAGCCTTGAGGGATGGAACTATTGCAATTTTTATTTATGCTGATTTTGAGCAGTCACAATGGGTTTGGTTGATTGATCTGGGACCTGGAGAAAAGAGATAGATGCTTAAAGGCTTTCCAGTTTGGGGTGTGAATCAATGTAAGATTTCATTGATGCTTCTTGTAGCAAGCAGTTTCTTGTGAAGCATGCCTGTGCCCATCAGAGACAGAAATTGGATGTTCTGAAGACATCTTAAATTCAACACGTCCAAAACTGAACTCATTTTCTTTCTTCCTGAAGCCTCTTGTCTTTCAAATTTCCCTTTTTCAATTGAAAGCACTACAAACCTTCCAGTCTCCCAGATTTATAATTTTGGCATTCTCCTAGGCTCTTTGCTCTCCCTCACCTAACATATCCAATTAGTTATCAAATTTGACATTTCTACTTTTACAACATCTCTCAGATCTGAGCCTTTCTCTCTGCTCACATAGCTACCACCTTAATGGAGATCCTCCTCCCCTTTAACCTAGATTATTACAACAGCTCCCTAATTGGTCTCTCTGCTTCAAGTTTCTCTCCCCACACTAGTGCATTCTATACACTACTGCCAAAGTAATTTTCCTTAAACACTGATCTGATTATGTGACTCCTCTATTCAATTAACTTCATTGGCTTCCTCTTGCATCTAGGATAGAACTTAAACTACTCTATAAGGATAGAAATAAAATGGGATGGAAGGGTAAATTGTAAACTTATATCTGTAGTTTTAAAAGTTTAAGCAACCTGACCCAAACCTATATTTTGAGCCTTTCTGGACGTTACTCTTCTTCTCACACTTTGTGATATGGTCAGACTGTTCTTTGTGCTCCTCAAACAGAACACAATTTCTCCTATCAGTACCTTTCCCTTGGCTATTTTCTATGCCTAGAATGTATTCCATTCAAACCTTTCCCCCAGAATCTCCCTCTTCCTTTAAGACACAGCTTAAGCACTTCCTTTTTCATGAAGTCTTTCTGATTCCCTCAGCTTATGGTTGACTAATTTGCATAAATTTGCATTTAGTCACTTTATATTAATGTTCTCTGTATTTTTATCTGTATTTATTTTCTCTCCATTAGAAAGTAAGCTCCCTGAAAGTAAGGATTATTTTATTCCTTATACTTGTGTCACCAGTTCCTATCACAGTGTCTAACACATAATAGGCACTTAATCAATGATTGATAGATGATGTTTGACTCACTGTCTATGTGTAGTGTATGTCCAAATTATTTGTAGTAATAGTTAAACTCTATGGGTTGTCTAACCAACTAAATATTACAGTCTGAAAAATAGTCAATAATCTTCCACTTGATTTTTTCTTTTCAAATAGTTAGGAAAGCTATTTTGGCAAGATTATTAATTTCATTTTGCAGGATCAACAGTTTTCAGGGTCTGAATGAAATAAGTTCAACTTCATTCTAAAAAAAAGTATATCTAGAAGACCTTCTCATATACAGGGAGTCCTTCCTTTCTTTCCTTTAGATCTTCTATGGATGATAGCACAATTTTATCAAAAAGATTATCTTTGGGAAATAATATAATCAAATCATGTAGGGGTGTGATGGTGAAGCTGTTGTTTTTAAAGTCCATTCCAACCTTTCACCAGAACACATACCTCGAGATACTATGGAAGATGGAAAAATCAGTGAAAATCTATCAGACTTTTTTTGCATTAAAATTGACACCTTGAACAGATGTGATGGCACAAAAGGGGATATGATGAAGAAATATATATTCTGAAAGGCCAGTAGCTTCCATGGTACTTTAATCCTATATCCTGAATAAGTGTTGACTGCAGCAAGGAGAAACCTCTTGCCCTGCATTGAATGAATAGGTCTTGCATAATCAATTTGTCAGTTATAGGCAGGTTGAGAAGTATGTGGGGTTCTTGAAAGGTAAATACTCTGTGGCACAGAGTCTTGTTGGGAAAAGTGGCTGTGTCATCTTGGGTTATGAGGATCCTATCATACCTTTGCAATATAGCTTCAAAGTCAATATGTCCATATTGATACAGACCTAATCCCTAGTCTCTGTTATGGACTCCAATCCCTAATTGACAACTCACACCCAGAGCACCCAACTACACCAAAAATGCTGAGACATCTAGAGCAGGTCACTGCAAATATTATTGAGTTATTATAAAGTAATATATAAAGAGTTATATATAAAATTATTATAAATATTATATTTTCTAGGAAAAACACAAAATAGGAGAGTACCTCTCTAACACCTAAAAATTTTCAAAGAAAAAGAAAGCTTACCCACAAGATCAATTAGAATTCCTAGAAGAGATGATACAAGTTTAAAAATAGCTTAAATTGATATTATAATTAAAACTATATTTTGGAGGAAACAATTGGAAAAGAAAGGAGAACTGTGGAGAAGGGACTCGGGAAAATAATTAACAGAGTAGCAAAATAGGTATAAAAATTTACCCAAGTAAAAGATAGATATTAGAATGAACCAAATCAAAGTTAATGACTCTTTGAGTCATTAAGTCAACAAGAAATATTCAAACAAAATTAAAAGATTAAAACAATAGAAGAAACTATAAAATATCTCTTATCAAAAGCAAACTGGAAAGCGTATGATGGAAAGATATTTTAAGAATTATTGAACTACTTGTAATTGAATGCTTGCCCCCCCCCCCAAAAAAAAATAAAGGAGCTTGGACATCCTGTTTCAAGAACTGATGAAAGAAAAATGCTTAGATATCTTAGAGACAGAAGACAAAATGGAAATATAAAAACTCTACTTGTCAATTCCTGAAGGAAACCCCCAAAGGAAAAGTCCAAAAATGCCATTGCAAATTTCAGAGCTTTCAGGGTCAAGAAAATATACAGCAAGTAACCATAAAGGAAGAGTTCAAATACAGAAGAACTACAGTTAGGATCATATAGTTTAGCAGCTTCTACTATACAGAAGAGGAGAGAATTCCTGTTTTTATTCTAATTTAGGCTGTATTGATTTTGTTTGTGTGAATGATTTTTATTTTCATATAATCAAATTTAATTATTTTATTTTCCATGATCATCTTTATCTCTTGTGTGGTCATAAACTCTTCCCTTATCCATAGATCTGCCAGATACATTTCCCATGCTCTCCTAATTTGCTTGTGTTATCACCCTTTATGTTTAAATCATTCATCCATTTTGATCTTGTCTTGGTATATAGTATGAGATTTTGGTCTGTGCCTAATTTCTGCCAAACTTCTTTCTCATTTTCCAAGCAATTTTGTCAAATAGTGAGCTCTTGTCCCAAGAGTTTGGCTCTTTAGGTTTATCAAATGCTAGATTACTATAGAAATTTACAGCTGTATGTTTTGTACTTATTCTACTGATTCACCATTCTATGTCTTGGCCAATACCAGATTATTTTATTGATTAATAGTTTGTATTTGAGTTTGAGGAGCTGTATGATGCAGTGGATAGAGTGTCAGACCTGAAGCCAGGGAGACATGAGTTCCAGCCATAAACTCTTACTAGTTGTGTGGCCCTGGGCAAGTCACTTAACTTTATTTGCCTCAGTTTCCTCATCTGAAAAGGAAAAAGAGAAAGGAAATTGAAAATCACCCCAGTATCTGCAAAAACACCCCAAAAGAGGTCATGAAGAAATAGATACATCTGAAAACAACTAAACAACAGCAACAATATAGTATGAATTTGAAACTGCTGGGCAGCTTTTTTCACATCATTTTTCACTTATTTTCATGGTATTCTTGACGTTTTCTTCTTCCAGATGAATTTTTTAAAATATTTTTTCCAGTTTTATAAAATAGTTCTTTGGCAGTTTGATTGGTATGGCACTGAATAAAGAAATTAACTTAGGTAGACTTTTCATTTTTATTATATTGATGACCTATTCAAGAGCAATATAGATAATTTACTTTTATACCCACATATAGTACAGATACATACACATATATAATGTTATATCTTGCAACCTTGCTAAAGTTAAATGTTTCAACTAGCTTTGTTTTAGTTAGTTTTTTAGTTGTTTTTAGTTGATTCTCTAGGGTTCTCTAAGTATACCATTATATTATCTGCAAAGATTGATAGCTTTGTTTTGTCATTGACCATTTTTATGCCTCCAATTTCTTTTTCCTGTCTTATTGTTATAGCTAACGTTTCTAAAACAATATTGAATAATAGTGGTGATGCTGGACATTCTTGCTTCATTCCTGATCTTATTGGGAAGACTTCAAATTTATTCCTGTTACAGATAGTACTTGCCCTTGGTTTTAGATAGATACTACATATCATCTAAGAAAAAATGTCATTTATTCCTGTTTTCCAATGTTGTTTTTTTAAAAGCAGGAATGGGTATTATATTTTATCAAAATATTTTTCTGCATTTATTGATATAATCCTATGATTTTTTATTGATATGGTCAATTATGCTTCCAGTTTTTCTAATATGGAACTGGTTTTGCTTTCAGACTATAAATCCTACTTGGTCATAGAGGATGATCTTTGAGATATAATGCTATAATCTCCTTTCTATTATTTTATTTAAAACCTTTGCATCAATATTAAGGAAATTCATCTGTAGTTTTCTCTCTTCATTTTTGCTTTCCCTAGTTTAGGTATCAAAAGCATATTTATGCCATTAAAGGTATTTCGTAGAATTCTTTCTTTACCAATATTTTTTTCAAATAGTTTGTATAGCATTATGATTAATTATTCTTTATGTGTTTTTGTAGAATTCACTTTTGAATCATTCTCTTCCTGGGGAATTTTTCTTAAGGACCTCATTGGTGGCTTGTTGAACCTCGCTTTGAACTAAAGCAGAAGGGAGTAGATCAAATGGAATAATTTATATAATGCAATACTAATGAAATAAATAAATAATGTAATACATAATCTATAAGAACAGTGTGAAAATGAACAGTGTTGAAAAATATAAGAACTCTGATTAAGCCAGTGATTAACCATGATTCCATAGCTTTAAAGATAAATAATATCTCCCCTTTTCCCCCACTACCTTGACAGAGAGCTGATGGACTAGATGT
>NW_027187351.1:26687603-26718061 GCF_028583685.1 Petaurus breviceps papuanus
AAAAATTGTTCTAAGAAGGGATCCACTGGTTTTGCTTGACCACCAAAGAAGTTTAAGAAAAGTTAAGAATTCCTGACCTATGTGATCTTTAAAATACCTCTTAAGTCTAAAATTCTGTTATTCTATAGGATGGCTTTTTTGATGATTATTAGAACAATATATTCATGTAAATTTTTTTTCATGGGGCAGGTAGGTAGCACAGTAAGTAGAGCACAGGCCCTGGAGTCAGGGGGACCTGAGTTCAAATCCGGCCTCAGACCCTTAAGACAAAACTAGCTGTGTGACCTTGGGCAAGTCATTTAACCCCAATTGCCCTGCCCTCCCCCTCCAAAAAGCAAAATCTAAAAAAAAGAATTTCACATGGGAAAGAAATTGAAGTTAGCCCTAAAGACCATGGGCATAATAATTTGTGGTTCTTTAATTTTTCCAATCATTCCCTCCTCTCCTCAAGTCATACAAATCACAATCCTTATCTAATCCAGGAGATTGTCTCAAGAGTTCCTCTGATTGAAAATGGTATAATACTAAAGATGATTTGAAGTTGAGACTGTCTGAATAAAGTTAGGCTTGTCCTTAGTCAATATTTAGACCGTTCAAAAGTTTATAGGAATTAACAGACTTTGAACTCCACTGTCAAATACTCAAGGTCATTCTCATGTCACTGGAAGGCATCAGAATAAGACTTTAGTAGAGGTGATCATAATAATAAAAAGTCATTTATAAAGCACTTTAAGGTTGACCCTTTCCTCACAACAATACTGTGAGGAAGGCAGTGTAAGCATTATTATCCCCATCTTATAGATAAGAAAACTGAGCTCCAAAAGTTCTATTTGACTGGCTAGTAAATATCTGAGTGGAGTCACAAAACTTGATCCTCCAGGCTTAATTGTTTTCATTACATGAAACAATATGAAGAAGGGGCCTACCTTTCTTATCACCACCAACACCACACAATGTTAATGGGATATATAATATCTTCCTGCATATTAATACGTCTCATGTGGAGCCCATTATGGGAAACTTGATTAGGGGAGGCTTGTTTTTCAGGAAGGCCCACACCTTTTGTTAATTTGTAATTAGGTAGTGGGTTATGAGGGCTGTGATGCCTTCTGACCCTGAAGAAGGGAATATATACTCTGAGATTAGCATTTTGCTTTGGACTTACTCATTGGAAGAATGTTCTTGTGATTTGACCAGATGAGACTTTGGGTAGCTCTTATAGAGCCCCCTGGCTTTGAAAAACCCATATGTTGGTACTTCTCTTTCTGGTAACTATGTATGTGTTGCCTTGGTCAGACAGCTGGATCTATCTGTTGATCTGTGCTAATTTCTCAGACAGAAGCCCTGTTTGTGGCTATTTATTTCTCTGCTTGTATTTTATGTTTGTATTTTCTCTGAAGTTCAGGCTCCTAATTTTTCCCCTGAACTAATGAATGTGATTAAAAAAAAAGATTGTTGATCCCTTTAATAGCTAATCTTTCCTAGTAAAGCAGATCTAAGAACCTATGCTAGCAGCCATCCTGGGTATGCCAGTGTTGTTGCCATTACATACCAACAGATGACTGATTTCCACCAATGGGAATGTAAGCCCAAAATGCTTTGTGGTGACAATGCTATATGTATTGTGTTTCTAGCCCTGCCTCCCAAGGCATCTTCTAAGGAAGCAATTTGATTGAAGATGAAGCCTGGCAACTACTTCTGTGAGTGCTGCAGATGCAGGTACTGAAAGACCCAGAAAGTCCTTGATACCAAAGTCCTTGCAAGTATTAAATGGTTCAACATCAGAACTGGATATGGTTTTATCAGTAGACATGACATCAAAGAAGATACATTACTATTTGCTTTACTGCTGCATCCTAAAGATTGTGAAACCTTTTCATCTGACTTGCAGCTGAAACCTCTTTTTAAGTGTTTTCTCCCCATGGGAATGTGAACTCCTTGAGACCACAGACTATTTCTGTTTTTTTTTTGGGGGGAGGGGAAGGCGTTGTTTTTCATTTGTATTCCTAGCTCTTAGTCAAATGCTTAGTCTGCATGAAATTTTTATGAAATTCTCTTTCATTCATTCATTCATTCACTCCCTACATTATTATGTTTAAAATATTAGATATGGTAAGTTCACATAAAAAGAAAATGTGGTAATTAAGGTAACAGTATTAGAAATTCCAAGAAACACCATAGTAAGGACAGAAGTTGTTTAGTCAGTTGATGATTTATCTCTTTCATAAGAATTAATGAAGTAGTTGATTTCATCTGTGTGTGGAAACTATGTTTACCAAAACAGGTCCCAAATCAATTGACTTAGTGCCTACATCCTAGTGAATTGCCCAAGGCATAATTCAGTGATTTGCCTAAGGTACAAAAGCTAATTAGGGATAGCAATTTGGACCCAAGCATTCCTGATTCCAAGCTCAACACTCTCTACACTATGTTATGCTAACTCCATGTCATGAAAATTATTGGAGGAAAATTCAGCAGGAACTAGAAACTGTGAGGGTATAGCTGGTGTTATAAAAGAGGGAAGGGGTCTGGGACACAAACAGAGACACACACACACATACATAATTTGTTTTTTCATTTGTTTTGATTGTTTCCAACTCTTCATGACCCCATTTTGTTTTTTTCTTGGCAAAGATACCAGACTGGTTTGCCATTTCCTTCTCCAGTTCAGTTTTTACAGATAAAGAAACTGTGGCAAACAAGGTTAAGTGTCTTGTCCAGAGTCATACAGCTATTAAGTGTCTGAGATCAGATTTGAACTCAAGAACGATTATTTTCCTGCCTGGAAAGGACCTTCGAGGTCATCTGGTCTACCCAACCCCAAATTTTACCAATGAGAAACTGAGGGTCAGAAAGGTTAACATCCTTAATGTCACAAAATGTGAACACTAGGGGAAGGATTTGAACCCAGGTCCTTTGACTCTAGAGACAGTACTCTTTTCATTGAATCATATTGCCTCTTTCTAAGGGCAATCAAAGCAAGGACTCTTAACCATTTTTGTATCATGGACCCATCAGGCTGTCTAGTGAAGCCTACGGATCTCTTCTTAAAATAGTGATTTAAAATTCATAAAATACATGATATTACAGAAACAACTTCGTTCAAATACTGTTATCAATATTTAAAAACAAAAACAATTCACAGACCTTGGACAAAGAACCTCTGATATAAAGAAATGGGCCAAAATGCTTTCTCTAGAAATTAATAATTTGGCACTTAAAAAAACCTGTCTTTAAAGCAGTGGTTTTTAACTATTTGCCAAGTTACCTGTTCCTACCAGTATAATACAATGCTTTGTATTAGCAAGTCTTCAAGAGGTAGTCAGGGGCATGAGGACGGGAAATATACTGGGGGTCCTTCTGATTGTCTGTTCTGATGTCTGCACCAGGCTGCAATAGACCACTAGCTTCTACCTGAAGCACTAAGGATGGTTATAGCATTTTTAAATAAAGAAAACTCCCAATCTAGATTGGAATTTTAATAAAGGACATGCCTGTATATTTTTAGAGTGAGGATCAATAGGGAAGATGGATGGTCACCAAGAATACTATAAATCACTTTTTGCTCAGGATGTATAATCTCCTCTTTAAGGCTAACAAGTAGGCATTTGTTCACAAGGACAATTTTTCAGGAGTCTGTTGGAATGCTTTTATTCCTCAGTTCTAACTCAGTCTCTAATTAAACTTTTAAATATCTGTGATCAACTGAAGAATGTCTCCTATTACTTTCTGTGTTCCTCGCCTTTGACTTGTAGGACACCCCAGACTTTCAAATGGTTTCTTCAGATATGCTATTTCTCCTAAGAAGAGAGAATAATAGTTCCTCAGGAGAAGGCATGGTATCAACACAGCAGAGTCAGGAAGTCCTAAGTTCAAATCCTTCTTTAAGATACTTAATATGTGACCTTGAGCAAACTGTTTAACCTCCCTAGGCCTCAGTTTCCACATCTGTAAAATGAAGGGATTGGACTAAATGTCCTATAAGGTCTGTTCCAGCACTAAGCCTACAATCCTATGATCTGATGAAAGTCTATCCAAGCTAGGATTTTTTTTAACTGGCCTGGAGGGGAAAAAAAATTAAATTATTTCAGAGAAACAAAATCTTAAAATAAAATGTGAACTTCCCTAGTAGCACTCAACAGAATGGATGCCTGAGGAAGCTGGGGAGTTCTCATACATGGGGAGCTTCCATACTGTGGGGCATGGACATGGAGCCATACCTGGAAGTGCAGCCAAGTTGATGCCACCTATTTGTTTTGTGGGTATACTATATTGCTTTTTTGCTTTTCTTCACCCTTTGCCTCACAATTAGGAGGCTTTCTTATCCTGGTCTGAGGTACTGCAGGAATTGCTGAATTCTTCTGGAGGAAATTCCATGGTTAAAGGGATTGAGGCTCTTTGAATTTAGTGTTTTGAGGAAGTTTTTTAAAAGGAAGAGTCCAATAAATGAGAAATATCATTGTTAGTAAGTTCATTCCTTTTAAAACACAACGGATCACATTTCACTCCAAAGATTGATTTTTTTAAAACTTTTTTTCAGAATGTCACACTTTTCTCATTTCCTTAGCTGATACCATGATTTATGCATGTAGATTTAAAAACAACAATAACAACAAACCTGGGCAGGGCAAGGACTCTGAAAAAAACACAGACAAAAAGTTGCCTGAAACCTACTCCAATGTAATTACTTTTTTTTTTCAAGATTTAAATATTTTTATCACATCCCCATACATCCCTAAAAGGCAAAAACAGGTCAAAGGCAGGATTTGAACCCAGATGTCTTCAGACAGCCTAGCACTGTTTCTATTATGCCATATGCAATTAAGGGCTCATATTTCTAAATACATTTACACTACTTCCAATGGAGATTTAACCATTCTTTACCTACTACTCTGTGGTACAACATCCACTTTAGCTGCTGATCACCTTCTCTCCTTATTTTCTCTGGGGGAAATAACATATGCTCATATAAGCAGATAAAAAAATTACATGAAAGAAATTCAATGAACAATTCCTGTTCTGGATAGGTATGCAGGTATGCAGTAGGAGCAGCAGATAGAGCACTGGGCTTTGAGTCAGGAAGGTCTGTATTCAAATCTGGCCTTAGACACTTACTAGCTGTGTCACCCTAGGCAAGTCACTTAACCCTGTTTGCTTCTCCTCATCTATAAAATGAACTATTATAGTATCTTTGCCAAGAAAAAGCCCAGGGGGCTCACTTTGAGAAGTATTGTGTGATTTGACCAGATGAGACTCTAGGCAGACGTTAAGAGGTCCCCGGCTTTGAAAAACCCAGATTTTGATGCTTCCCTCTCTGATAACTGACTAGGTATGGATGTAATGATTGGATAGTTGGAGGCCAGTCTGCTTGAAATTTTCTCTGTCTTGTAACTTTTGCTTGTAACCTGTCTGTGAACTCTGAAGTTCGGGGTGCTGACCTTTTCCCCTGAACTAGGTAAATGATATATTTGATGGATTAAAGCAAGATTGTTAACCCATTTTGAGTTGCTTTCCTTTAGAAAAGCAGATCTAAGAACCTGTGTTGACAGCCACCCTGGGGATGGTAGGGTGCTTGCTGCTATAAATGGCTTCATGAACAGCATCTGCAGACTAACAGGAAAGTATGGGGGCTGGGATAATTGTTTGTTTCCCAGTTGTAGTAGCTGTGACTCTATGGAGCCATGGAACAAGAGAAAAGAACAGCTTGCATACTGACTTCGCTGAGCTGAGAGCAGGAATGGTGAGCTGCCTGCATTGGGACTGGGGCAGAAGCCAGGAGCAGCTGCCACCTGTAGGAGGAGAAGGAACCCAGAGTTCAGAATTCAGCCACTGGAAAAGATAAGAACTATGAGGCAAAGCAGGGGTACTGAATGCATTTCCTTGCTGCATCCCACAGTTTGGAAGTGAGGGGGAGGATGGACTTGTGTCTGTAGTGGGTGGGGTGAAGAGCCATGGACCCCCAAGGATCCCACCCTGTTGGTTTTGTTGACCAGCTGCCTCTTGGGACTTGGAAGCAGGAGCTGGAGCTGTGTGAGGGGAAGGACATCCCCTTCACCCCAAGAGAACTTTATTTATACATTTTTGTTTTGGATTGAAGAGATGTACCTGAATGTACTTTGTGTTTGTTTAAGGCCCTGTGGCCACTTTGGTAACTTTAGTTCTGTATCTTGCAAATGTGACCTAAGAGATGTTTAGTGCTAATTCAAACATAAATTGCCTATGCTATGGGCATGAAAGATCTTGGGGACCAAATGTAATGGGAATGTAAATTTGTGTTGCTGCCATCTTTCTAAAATTATATTGTGTAAGATCTTGCCTGCCCCTAGGCCCTTTGATAAGCTTAAGTGTATCTGGAACCTGTGGGGGGAGGCTTGTTTTTCAGGAGATATTTTGTGATTGGGCAGTGGGTCCAGAGGGTTGTTACATTCCCTGAGCCAGGAGAAGGCTATATAAACCCTGATGTGAGGCTTTGTTTTGGGGCTCACTTTGAGAAGTGTTGTGTGATTTGGCCAGATGAGACTCTGGGCAGCCATTAAGAACCCCCCAGCTTTGAAAACCCAGATGTTGAGGCTTCCTTCTCTGTTAACCACTAGGTATGGATGTAATGGTTGTACAGTTGGAGGCCTGTCTGCTTCATATGTTTCTCTATCTTGTAACTTCTGCTTGTAACCTGCCTGTATACTCTGAAGTTCAGGGTGTTGACTTTTTCCCCTGAACTAGGTAAATGATATGTTTGATTGATTAAAGCAAGATTGTTGACCCCCCACAACCCCTCCCACCCAAAAGAAAGAAAAAACCCAAATGGGAGCATGGAGAATTGTACACAAATGAAATGATTCAATAACAACAACAAAAATACAGCAGGCAATCAAAATGTAGGACGAAAGTTCTACTGTCACCTTAGCCCTCCTTCATTATTCCCAGATGTTTGGCTTCTCTCCAGGAGATGCTAATATTTGTTTCCTTTCCAGGTTTCGGAGAGCAGTGGAATAAGGAAGAGCTCACCCAGAAACCTCAGCTGACAGGATAACCAGTATTTCCTGCCTCTAGGGCATCAAGAGACATGCTCTATTTAAACCTTTTGCTATTTTACACCTGGATCCCACAGTCCCCAAATCCTCATAAACAATCTCTCCATATGGCAGTAGAACTGCCTTTTCTTTGACCTGTTCAAAAGGTCTCTGGGTTACCTTATGGGGAGCCCATGGCCATTTATTTCTTCCCTCCCACAGCACTGGAACAATGTACTTCCCACTCATCTCAACCCCTCTAATGAGTTTTTTGAGGGGACTCCCAGTATCTTTTCATTTGTCTGGAATGTCCCTATTTGGCACAACTGGTATTGGTCATGCAAATTATCTAAAATTATCTAGGAGGGAAGGAAAGAAAAACAAAAGAAATTTACATGATAATATTTTTGAATATTTCCCCAAAGATTTAGGTGGAAGGAGAATTAAGTCAGCTAGCTAGTTGTCACACAAAAGAAGGAAACAGCATTTATTAAGTGCCTACTATGTTGGGCCAGACAGTAGGCTTGCACTTTACAAATATCCCATTTGATCTTCACAGCAACCCTGGGAGGGAGGTGCTATTATTATCCCCGTTTAAAAGCTGAAGATATGGAAACAAACTGAGGTGGAGTGACTTGCCCAGGTCACACAGTAATAAATGTCTAAAGCTGGATTTGAACTCAGATCCCTAATTCCAGAGCCAGCACTTCATCCACTGTACAATCCAGTCACTGAATGGCATAAGACTGCTGCACTTCGAATCTGTAAGACTTCAATTTAAATCTTGCCTCTGACTCTAACTGGATATATCACCCTGGGCATAACCTCTCACTTTAGTTTGCTTATCTGTAAAAAAAATGCTGTTGGACTTGATAGCCTCCAGGGTCCCTTCCAGCTCTCAATCTATGACCCTGTGAAATAGAGAGTGAGGTCTCTGTGACTCTGCCTGGATTTTTGTTTTTGTTGCTGTTCTTCCCTTGCCCTCTTTTTCTTTCATATGAAAGATCAGGAGGGATTGAGGAAAACCACAGGGCTTCAGATTCAGATAGTCTTTGGTGCTTTCTTGAAAGGCCGACCCTAAAAATAATTTTGAAAGAGTACAGGTTGGCAATCAATTATTGAAGGAAATCAAAGGGGACATCTTAATTCTAAATCAAATAGAAGTTTGGGGCAGAGACATTGTGAAGGGAGGATCAAAGACAAGATTAAAATATCTATGGGCTCTACTTCACTGGTTAGCTGTTCTATGTTCTAAGAGATCTTGTCACCTGGTGTCTAGGACTCCCTTTCTGGGAATAAAAGCCACATGCAGCTGAGCCTGTAGGAACTGACAGATGCTTTTCCTTAAGGAGAGGAACAATCAAAGCATGTCTTCCTAGAGGTGTGTGAAGGGCCTGTCCCTATTGCACAAAGGGTTGAAGCTCAGACCTCTGGGTTCTATTTTTTCATTATTCAATTTTATTTGTAATTTATGGAATAAAGCAAGAATTTCCATAATATAGTACAATAAAAATAATGATTGCACATGAAACTGCTAATCTATCTTGATGAGGATCAAAATGACATCACTATGTTGGGGTCAAGATACAGTACGTGTAGCTGTGACTGATCAGACCACCAACTCTACCTCCTTTTTAGTCTTGGCTAATAGTCTTTTCAAGTTAAATAATTTGCCATCGGTGTGATAGCTGACCTTGATGCCCATCTTTATCCTTGCCGAAGCCATCTGACAATACTGCTGAAAATGTCATGCTAAGAAGCATGGGAGTAATCACACAGCCCTGCTTCACTCCATTGGTGACTGGGAAATGTGAAAGCATTGTCCAGAACCCAAGGCATACTGTCATGAAACTGATATGTAATATTGATAAACTCTAGGCAACCAAATTTTGCCACAGTTGTTTAAGAACCCTACTGACTGACAATGTCAAAGGTCTTTTTAGAGAGATGAACTTTGTAGGCAGACCTCTGTTATACTCCTGGCTTGTCTCCTGGAGCTGTTAAGTAGAAAACACTTTATTGGCCATTCCTCAGCCCTTTCTGAGGCTACCCTGGGTCTTGGGTAGATGGCTATCTTCCAGGTGGAAGAATCAGTCTATTACGGAGGACTCTGGCAAGAATCTTTCCAGCAATGACTAAGAGAAAAAGGCCCCCTACCCAACTGTGATTGTCATAGAGCAACCTATTTCCTTTTCCTTTTTAAAGATGGACAGTGGAGGCGTCTTTGAACTTCTGGGAGATAACTTCCTCTTGCCATATAAGCTGAGCATTTTAGTCAGGTTTTTGTATGACCAATGGACCCCCAACCTTATAAATATCAACTGGGATAGAATCAGAACCAGGCACTTTGCCACAGGAGAGGACCCTAATGGCATTCAAAACCTCTTCTTCAGTTGGAACTTCAGCTAGGGAGGGATTGACTTCAACTTGAGGTATACAACCAATGGCTACTTCCTATACATTAAATGTAAACATGTAACACACATGTAATGTGCATGCATGAAGGAGCTTTTGGTGCAAATATACATGCACTTATACATGTGTATAAATATATATGTAAAGGATTTCTCAAAAGTCAGTGCAGTTAAATTTAAAGCTTACAACTACTCTAAGACTTTTAGGCCACCACATATGTAAATGTATAAATGTATGCATACATCTTAATAGTCTCATAAACCAAGTGGTTTTTTTTAAATTTTCTATTCATTTAGTTTTTAATTTATGCAATAAAACAAGTATTTTTATAACTGAGGATAATAAAAAAGATGATTATACATGAAACTGAAAATCTATTATGTATAACTTGCAATTCCTTTTAGGTATGTAATAAAGTTATAATGTAAATTTCTTTTTGCTTTCTTTTGTTTTCTTCCTCCTGCCTAGAAATGGTAAAGACATTAAACACAAATATGTATATATAATGTGTATGTATATATATATGTAAAATCATTTTATACATACTTTTATCAGTTCTTTTTTGGATGCAGATAGCATCTTCATATGTCTTTTGTAATTGGGGATATTGTAATTTGTTAATTGGGGGTATTTTTTAATAGTCAAGTTTTTTGAGTGGATACAGACTTACAGAGTATTTGCAAACTGTAGTAGTTTGAATGGAAGGATGGTAGTGGTGGCATATGTGAAGGATGAGGTATAACCAGTTGTTATATATACTGAATGATTTTAATGTCTTATATATTTTACTCCTTGGCAAATGAGGTAAAGGGGATGGAGCCTAACTGGGTGAGGAACCTGTGGCCTCAAGACTACATATGGCCCTCTAGGTCTTCAAGTATGGCCCTTTGACTGAATCCAAACCTCACAGAAAGAATCCCCTTAATAAAAGGATTTATTATTATATAAAAGGAATCAGTCAAAAGGCCACACTTGAGGACCTAGAGGGCCACATGTGGCCTCAAGGCCACAGGTTCCCTGCCCCTGGAGAGTCAAGAAATGTGAACTGTTCTGTTACTCAAAAGATCTCCCTCACATTTTATCAATTAGAGAATAATCTGAGTTAAAGTAGTAGTTCTCTCTTGGGAGACTTCAACCTCATTCACAGTTTAGTGTTAATTAATCAGATTAATCAAATTTATCTCTAACTTAAAAAAGAGCAGCACTAAGAAATAGGAGTTTTGGTTGTTATAGAGAGGAAGGGAAACTTTGCATCAGAGGGCACTCAGGTAGAAAAAGGATATATAGAAGGTAATATGAGAGTTGATATTTGGTAGGGACAGAAAACAAGAAGTAAGGAGGGATAGAAAGAGAAAATGAGAGGGTCTACTTAGCTATTTTGCCTAGAATTTGAGAAGCAGCCAAAATGCTCCTGAAAATGATTGCCCAGGGGCAGCTAGGTGGCACAGTGAATAGAGCACTGGCCCTAGAGTCAGGAGGACCTGAATTCGAATCCGGCCTCAGACACTTAATACAAAAACTAGCTGTGTGACCTTGGGCAAGTCACTTAACCCCAACTGCCCTCCAAAAAAATTGATTACCTGAAATTAGCAAGGACTCCAAGCTGAATTATCAAAAATAGTTTAAAAAGTTCATCACCATCACCTCCCTGAAGTCAGGTTAGTTGAATCTCACCCTCCATAATTTCAGCACTGTATAATGTTTACAGGATCTGAGGCTCTGTTATATGCACAGACTCTGTTGTAAATAAATTGTAAAAATTACTATTAAACAAAAAATGGCAATGCACAAGGAACAATCTCATGCCCCACCTAGACTTGATTTAAGGAGAAATTTTTATTTCACAAAAGAATGAACATTTTCAAATATATTCACAAGTCTTCAGGATCTTATTTATGCTTAAAGTCCTATCTTCCAAGCTATCCTCTGTCCCTAATATGAGCAAATTGGCTTTATAGTCAAGCTCAAGTATTTACTGCATCTCTTCTCCAAATACTGTCTTCCTACTGTCTATATTCTGTGTCTGTTATTTCCCCCATCTTCATCCATATGTATCCCACTCATTCTTCAAGACGCAGATAAATCCCACGCCTTCCATGAATACTTCTATTTGTTCATCAATTTAGAATGAGTGCTCAGTACTTGCCTCAGTTTCCTCATTTGTAAAATGAGTTTGAGAAAGAAATGGCAAACCTGCTCCAGTATCTCTGCCCAGAAAACCCCACGTCAGGTCACAAAGAGTCAGATGTGATTGAGATGACTGAACAACAGCTCAGTATCATCACCCATAAAATGAGGCAGATTGGAATAGATGACCTCTGATTCCTTTTAGCTTCAGATCTATGATCCTACAATCCTATGCCTTGAATCCTGACCATCTGAGTATAAATTCATGGATATTTTGCTCCACCAAAGGGCTAAATCTTTTTCCAAACAGAGTATTTATAATTTGAAGCATAACATTTAGTATTACTACATTGTCTTGTATTATTGTCTAAATGCTATGAGTGTTTTCTTCTTTCCTCCAAATAAATGGTGGTAGGATCCTTGAAGTCAGGAAATACTAAATTTGGAGCTAAGAGACCAAGTGTCAAATCCAGTTTCTATCAGTAACTACCTGTTTGACCTTGGGCAAATTGTCTCCCTTCTCTGGGACTTACTTTTCTCATATGTAAAATGGGGAGAGCTTGGACTAGATGAACTCTGAGATCACTCCAGCTGTAAATCTGTGATCAGATCATGCCTGTAGTGAAAGGATATGTTATAAATCAGTAGCACCATTAAGGTTTGGGAAAGACTTTACCTTTATTATTGTCATTTGATCCTAATATAGATGAAAAAAAAAAATGACATTCAGAGGTTGTGACCTGACTGCCACCATACTGTGCTTAAGACATGGGTTGGAGTAGAGAGAATGCAAGCCTCAGAAACAGAGCACTTGGGTTTAAATTCCTCCACTGTCATTTGCTATGTGAGCTTTGGCAAGTCCCTTAATCTCTTTGGGTCTCAGGGGAAAATGGGATCTTATCCAAATGTAAACCTATGATCCTAAGTTTCTTATGTGCTAAAACAGACTGTATCACTTTACCCCAGAACCCCTATTCTTGATGCCCTCTGTGTGTTTTTATGTAATATGCCACCTTCTGTTCCCCCAGCAGAGCTGCTTTTCAACCCATTCGTCTCATTCTGACACTCATTTTTTGGACTTTTTAGACTTTTTCTCCTAATCTACTTTTTGCTTTTGTGCTATCTCATTGCCTTATGAGATACTTTAAAAACATTGCCACAAAAATTTTTGGCACTTTTAAAAAATGTTAAAACTGTGAAACATGGTCTCCTTTCCCTTATCTACCATCTCTCTCCCTATCTCCCTCCCCCAATTAATGTATTTGATTTAGAATAATAGGTTTAGAGTATCAGGGCACCTGATAGATCATCTAGCCCACTTCCACATTTTAGAAAAATTAATAATTATTAAGCTATTAAATATTACTTATGACTTAACCATCCCTTCTTACCTCTGTTCTGCTTCAGCAGCATATAGCATACATCACACTAGAAGCATCCCTGGGAAATGATAACCCTATTAATTTACATAATTTGCCATCACTGGTGTGAATCACAATTGTGTCACTAACTCCTGAAGGTAAGAAAAAAAGGTATTAATTTAGACACTTCCATTTTATCAAGTTTAAGTTTACTTCCAAATCCACAACCATCCCAACTTCCTTTGAGATTTCTGATCAAGGTTTTATTAATATAAAATATTAGAGCTCCCTTGCCTAGAATAAGCAAAGTGACTGGCCCATATTTATATAGCACTGGATTGCAAAGGGCTTTCTTCACAACAGTCCTCTAACAAAGATTTAAAGATATTGTCTTTCAGGGTTGCGTAAAGGGGATGGCCCTGATCTCTGATTTTTTCATCATGTGGAAGGAGTTTCCTACCAGGAGGCTCCCTACATGAATCTATATTGTAGAGTCTGAGAGAGTTGCTTGGAAGAAGCTCATTGACATGTTAAGTGATTTGCCATCACACACCATATATCAGAAGAGGGCAGCTAGGTGGTACAGTTGATAGAACACTGGACCTAGAGTCAGGAAAACTCATCAGCCTGAGTTCAAATCTGACCTCAGACAATAAGTCTGTTTCCCTGGGCAAGTTACTTAACGTGTTTGCCTCAGTTTCCTCATCTCTAAAACTATCCAGAGAAGGAAATGGCAAGCCACTCCAATATCTTTGCCAGGAAAATCCCAAATCAGGTCATGAAGAGTTTGACACAACTGAAAACAACTGAACATCTTGAATCATAAGTGGGATTTGAAATTAGGTCTTCCTGACTTCTGAAGATAGCTAAACTTCCACCAAGTCATGTTGCCTCTCAAGCTAGTTAAGACAATTGCACATCATGGACTCATAGATTTAATACTAGAAGAGATCTTACTGTCAAGCTGAACCCTTTCATTTCAAAGATAAGGAAGCTCAGTCTATGAGAAATCAAATAATGTGACCAGCATCTCACAGCTAGTAAATATCTGAGACTGGACTTGGACCCACAACTCCTGACTCGTAGTCAGACATGTCATACTCTGCACATATCATCACTTTAGCATCAGAGCTTGTGTTGCCTAAAAATGCATCATGGCTAGGAAATGCCTAACAGAGCACTAGTCAATAGAGAGCCAAGGTATAGTTATCCCGGTGTCCCTGACCTCTCTTCAACTCTCCCAGTTCAAGCAGTTCAGGTAATTTCTTCCCCTGCCTGTTGATGATGGGTTTCCTCTCTATTAAATAGGCACAGTTCTCTTTCATGAGGAAGATTGAAGGGCTAATAGTTCATCTGAAACTCTCTGAATGTGGTTGGACTATTTTAGAAGAAAACTGAAAGGAAAAATCAAAGGCCTAGTCTGTTAACAAGTATTAAGCAGCATAACTGGTCTCAAGGGTGACTGCCAATGTGTTATCATTTCATAGGCTTCAAGGAGTCTTTCCTCTTTAAACTCTTTCAAGAAGTCTAAAATTCTACTATCAGAACTTGATCTATTTATCTCAAAGCCTTGATAGCCCATTAAAATACATGTATCCCCTGAGGGAGGTAATTCTCTAAGCTATCAATCATTTACCTGTACTTTATTTTTAATGATGAGATTTTTAAAGCTGGTAGGGAAAGAGTTTAAATCTAAAAAAAAGAGGGAGGAAATACTACTTTGGTGGTAAAGTGGTACAGAATAAGGAGGTGGGACCATACAATATTCATCTACTTGAAAATGTTTTACTTAACCTTATATATTTAAAGAAAGGCATTGACCTGATTGTGAATTTCAGTTCAAATGCTCCCTGGTTGTGTGACCTTAGACAGGATAGTTAACCCCTCAGAGTCTCAGTTTCCTCATCTATAAAGTGAGGATCTGTATGATTTCTTAGATCCCTTTTGGATCTACTTCTTGTGGACCCAAGGGGGCATCAGTTTCATTTCCCCACTGTTTTCTTATCAACACCTCACATTGATAAGACGGTGTTTTACAAAGCACTTTAAATGTCAAGAATACAGTACAAGCATTTTCATATCCATTTTATAGATGAAGAAACTGAGAATCATTGAGGTTACATGATTTACACAAGGTTACATAGCTAGTTAATGATAGAATTTATCTGAACTCAGGTTTCTCAAGGCCAGAGCCATGGCTAGGAACTGTTTGTGGCTTGGGTAAATTAAATTGAGCAGATGGGGGAGAGTTGTGGTAGTACTGAGGATAGCCTGGTTGTTATTGTCTCAGGTATAATTGTAGTAAGTGGTGGCGGGTCTGGTGGAAGACCACAAGGTATAGAACAGTGGTTGCCATGGAAAAGAAATCACAGTTACTGTGTGTCACTGATTCTCACAGTGGGAAGGGAACTTAGTTGTTATCTATTCCTAGCTATACATAAACTGGAATTGTTCTACCCCTTCTTTGGACGTTGGCACTCTCATCAAGTCTTCTTCATCTCAAGTTAATTACTGGTCTGCCTAGGGATCTTTTAATTAATAGTGCCATATTAATTAAGGAGACAATATAGTTGATAGCAAATATATATATATATGTGTGTATATATATATATATATATATATATATATATATATATATGGATATAACACAGTGGATAGAGAGTTTGACCTCAGAGTCTGAAAGATTTGGGTTCCAATCTCACTTCTGACACATGCTGGTTTTGTTTCCTTGGACAATTCATTCAACCTCAAAATGCCCCTTGAAAACTCTCTGAGACAAGATTTAGAACATTTTCCAGTATATATTGGTGGAAGAAATTTCTTCAACATGAGTCTACCACTGAAATCACAGATCTGGTCCAAAATTAAAACAAAACAAAACAAAAGAAGCATCATGTGTCTTCCATATGATACAATAAGTCCTTCCTTATTCAATATTTCAATCTGTTATCTTTAAGAGAGATATTTTCCCACTTTACCCAAGCAGGCATTATTTTTTGTTGCTATTGTGACTGAATAAGCAAGTGGAACGCCCTGAACCAGCTTTTAAAAATTGAATCAAAATGACTTCTTTCAGGGGTGAGTGGGGTGGGTGGGTGTTGAAACTTTAAATTTACAAATATATTTTGAAAACATTTGGATGTCACTTTTTAGCTGCCAAGTTCTTAGTTCAAGTTTTCTGTTTATCTTACTAAAATTAAAGGCATCCCTGAGGAATGAAAGCAGATTTTTTTCTAACATATTATAATGTTAGATTTTGGTGATATTGGCCAATGCCGCCTGGGGAAAACAGCATAGATTTTGGCAGTAAGCAAGTCTGACAACAGGCATTCTAGCATGCTGCAGGCTCTGAAGAATTAGCTTTTTGGGGAGTGGGAGACAGTGGAAATGGGCATAATTCCCCAAAAGAATCTCAGAATTTGGACATATCTGACAACCAGAATGCCCATAGAATATGCAAATTTGCCTTATAAAATTTAGACAGATTGTAGAGTTTTTTTAGATGGGGTGATTGCACAATCTGCTATAGCATAAACAGATATCAATTTTAAGCTTGAAATGGATTTTACGAGTGGGTCATGAGTAAAACTTCAGAAGAAATACAATCTATATGTAGTTAACTGTGAAATATTTCTGCTAAATAAGAGCTGCTGAAAAGAGGAATTCAAATAAAAAGACTGTTATTTCTATGCAAAAAAAAGGGGGGGGGGAGAAAACTAGATTTGTATGTGGCCTGAATCATTGGAATTATTCAGGCAGAAATTGGAATTACTCAGATAATTGGAAGTTTATATAGATTTTATTTGGAAAATCAGTAAGGACATTTGGGGTGGGGAGCAAAAAATGTGATTTTGCTTTTTATAAACTCTCAATCTTCCATGAATTGATTATATTTTTCAACTGTTTGGCAGAGATCATTATAAGCAGGAAAAAGTATAATTCATGACTGGATATATATATATATATGCATATATATATGCATATATATATATACACATATACTTAAAAAAACAAAGCAAAAACAAAATAAAACACCAAATTTAAATGAGGTGAGTATGGGGAAATTGTTTCATCTCTGATTCCAAGCAATTTGATTTTAAGCAAGTAGTTTTCATATTAACATTAAGTGAAACTCAGAAGTAGATCCAGTGAGTCCCTACCCTGGACCATCATTTTATTTTATTTTATGCCTTTTTTTGGGAGGGCAATTGGGGTTAAATGACTTGCCCAAGGTCACATCGCTATTTTTTGTGTGTGTTAAACGTCTGAGGCTGGATCTGAATCAAGATCCTCCTGACTCCAGGGCTGGTAGGTACTCCATTCACTGCACCACCTAGTCACCCCTGGACCATCATTTTATTGGCTATTTGAGCTATGCTCTCTTTACTTCATGCTTTGTTAATATTACTCTTAGCTCTTCTCCACATCTTCATCAGGCTCTTTGCACCTGCCCAGGTACCATTCTCCATGGTGTTGACTTGATGTTTGCTTGTGTTTGAAACCCTATCCCTTAGCACAATGCTGGCACAAGGTAAGAACTTGATGGATGCTTTATATATTTATCTATCTACCACAGCAAAGTGAAAGAGGATGGGTCTTTAAAAAAGGATGATCTGGATTCAAGTCCCACCACTGACATACATTGAATGTGTGATGCTGGTCAAGTCATTTCACCATTGACCTCTCAATGAGCCAGGGAAGTCTCTAAGTCTTTAAATTACCAAATATGGTTTGAGCTGAATCAGTAGAGACAGTTTCCATACTAGGATTTCCTCCAACAATGAAATCACAGGATTAGACAAAAAAAGATAAAGAAACAAATAAGATAATTTTAATTCCACAAAGTTATAGAATTTTATATATATATATGTATATGACATCTCTCAAGAATTAATTTTAAAGAAAAATTTGGAATGAAATAAATCTATGGTAAAGCTAAATGAAAAGGAATATCGTATAGTATACAGTAGATACTTAATAAATGCTGACTGGATTATACAGGACTAAGTTTTTTTTTAAAACCATCAAATATTTTTTGGAATACTCAATTTGTGTAAGGCATTGTACTAGGCATTTTGGGATATGTGTAGAATGTGAAAATACTATTTAAGATACTGTATTTGCCCTAGTAGACTCAAAGAAATCTATTGAAAAATATTTTGTATGGGGGGGAGGTATTTTTCATCTGAACCTGTGATTTTATCCACATGGAGAATACTTGATATGGAAAGTCTCTCTACAGATACATGTATGTAAGCTATACTCTTAGAGAACTTCCTGGGGACAATGAGAGGGTAAGTTGCTTGCCTAGGGTCACACAGCTAGTATATTTCAGAGGAAAGACTGGAAACCAAGGCTACATGGTTATATCTCGATCTACTACACAACAGTGCCTCACATGGCTCTCTATACTAAACACTAAAATACAAAACACTAAAGCCATAGGGAACATAATTTAATCTTCCTTTGTGATTCACAAGCATCCTGGGATCTTATTTACATCTTGAATTCAAGGTGATCACATCAGTTACTACACAATGGTATAGAAAATAATTTTTTTTTGTTGGATATTCCTAAATAGATTCAGAACACAAATATGTTTAATTGAAGTATAACTTCTCATGATCTTAGGGGCTCTATAAAAGAACCATTTTGCACTGCATTGCAAATTTCAAATATATTCATTATATCCAATAAAACCACTCACACTCCCCAAATTCATCACTCTGGCCCTTCTATCAGAGCATTTTCCCACCTTTTCTGCATAAATCACATTTAACTTAACAAAAAGAATGCTTATATCTGCATTATTGTAGTATGGAATAAATACATCCATGGTATACAAAATAAGTTTTTTTTTTCCCCCAGAGCAATTGAAACCTGCCTCTTTTGATGATGAGATAACAAGATTAGGAGTATGCCCATTTTTGCACTTGCAATACACATTCTATATTTTTGAAATTATTTTGTATTTTGAATATGCCCATCAGCCTGCATCTTGTGTTACCCCAATTGAATATGGACTCTCTCTCTCTCTCTCTCTCTCTCTCTCTCTTCGTATGCATGGCACATGACAGTCATTTAATAAATACCTTCTCATTTGAAATGATCACTTGATTGATTATTGAATTGATTTTAACTCATTGTGGTCTTGGTCAAATCATTTCCTCCTTCCCTGGACCTCAGTTCCTTCATCTGTAAAATGTATCATATATATTTTTTTGCTTGTTTGTTTTTTTGCTTTTTGGAGGGGGCAAGGTAGGGTAATTGGGGTTAAGTGACTTTCCCAAGATCACATGGCTAGTTTTTTTTTGTGTTAAGTGTCTGAAGCTGGATTTGAACTCAGGTCCTCCTGACTCCAGGGTTGGTGCTCTATTGACTGTGCCACCTAGCTGCCCCTGTACCATATATTCTTTAAGGCTTCTTCCAATTCTAGGTCTTATGAGGGTGAAATTTTACAACCATCCCATACTCCATCGTATCTCAATTGGTGTTCCCATTAGTCTATGAGTTTCTTGAGAGCAGTGATAACTTTTTTGCTTTTATTTGTAGCCCTAGTATGTGACACATAGTAAGCACTTAATAGTCCTTGTTGATTGACTGTCCATAGACACCATTCTTGATGTCAAGAGATCTGGGTCATCATTTCTGCTATCAACTATCTGTGTGACAGGGCATGCTACTTAACTTCCTAAGGTGCTGTAATAGATGAATGGATATGGAGTTAGAAAGGCCTGAGTTCAAATTTGGCTTTGGATACTTACTAGCTGTGTAACCCTAGGCAATTCAGTTAACCTCAGTTTGCCTCAGCTTCCTCACCTTTAAAATGGAAATAATAATAGCACCTCCCCCTCAGGACTATTGTGAGGATCAGATGAGATAATAATTGCAAAGTGCTTGGCACAGTGCTTGGCGCATAGTAAGAACCATATAAATTCTGACTATTATTATTGCAAATCTTAAAGTGGTATCTAAATATTAGCTATCATTTTCTTTTAAATGAAGATAATATATGCCTTCCTTTCATCCCTGATAACATGGACTTGTCAGAAAAGTCAAATGAGATTATCTATACAAAAAGCTTAAAAAGTAAAGAGTTCCACTTACTTGCATTCTTTAAAAAAAGACTAAAAATCAGTATTTTCCTATAGCATACTTTTCTGGCACAAAGTTTTGCTTTATAAAAAGATAGTACTATTTCACACACTTTAAAACCAGAACCATTAGGTCTTTGGTCCTTGATTCAATCTTTTGTTATCACTATGAAATCACTTAATATAGCTACCTTCAATTTACCTTTTATATTAGTTCATTTAAAATTATATATATATATATATATATATATATATATATATAGCCCGTGAATTCATAGTTCTTAATTGACTTAGATAATCCCACCCCCCCTCACCCCAGGATCAGTGATTTCATTATGAAGGAAGTTCCCAGTAAAATTCTCTTTACCAATACAGATCAGCAACTGCTCTGAGGCCTATAATCTTAGAGAATTGCCTGGGATGACGAGAGCAACTTGCCTAAGGTCTCAGTCATTATTTGTCAGAAAGGGGACTTGAACCCAGATCTTCATTCCTCTTAGGCCAGCTCTCTATCTACTGTGCCATGCTGCCTTTCTTAGAGAGAGAGTAGATACGAGAGATGACTTAAGCCCAAATTAGGCAGTTTTATTAGTGAGTGTTAGTAATTATAGTACAGTATAATGAACTCCATGGGATATGCTAATTGTAGTTGAATTTGGCTATAATTAATACATTCCTCCAAATTACCTTTCTACTCTCCAAATCTGGGATTGGAAAGAGCTAGTGCTCAGGCTTTCTATATAGAATTTCCAAATGTATAAAGAAGTGCTTGAATTTCAGATGAGGAACCGAGGTTTTGTCTCAAATACTATAACATTTTGACACAATGTGGTGTAATGGAAGGAGTTCCAACTGACTGGGAGCATTGGAAACCTAGGCTGGAACCTGGGTTCCTCTTTGTGCCTCAGGCAACTTCCCTAGGTCTTGTCTACTAAATCATAGGTGCGATCTACACCAGTAAAAGTAATTTCTTTCACTCTGGGAATAGCCTGTGCTGACAGAGTCACATATCCTTCATGTATTCCCAAGTAAACAATAAGTACAACCAAAATATATTACTTTGAACTTTAAATGTATTTTTCAGCTTGCTAAATGTTTCCTCCCTACCTGCACATTAATAAATGAAATATGTATGGTCTTGTTAAAGATGTAAACAACAGCCAAATTAAGAACACACCTTATTATGATAGTGATGTGGCATTGTGCTATTAATTACAGGACTGAAGTGGAAATGTAGCAACCTTAGTTTGGCTTCCAAATCAACCATTAGATCACTGGCATTTTATTTCTCTGGGTTTGAGGGATAAATTCAAGGGGAGAAATTTTTCCTGTTAATTTTCCAAAATTTAACACTAAATGCTCTCCCAATAGTGGTTCAGTGGATTAAGCACTGGGCCTGGAGTCAGATAAACCTCAGTTCAAAACTGACCTTAGACAGCTACTTATTGGCCCTGGGCAAGTCACTCAACCCTGCTTGCCTCAGTTTCCTCAGTTGTAAAATGAGCTGGAAATGGCAAATCAATTCTCACAAGAAAACCCCAAATAGGGTCACAAAGAGTCTGAACAACAATAAATTCTCTCAGCAGATAGTTATCAAAGAAATACAAAATTATGAATTGGTAAGGGATGTGTTAGTTACTGGCCAGCCAGTCAGTCATTTAGTTTAACCCTTTTTGAGGAGATTGTGAATACTGAAAATAAATGTACTCACTCAAAGTTTTATAAGTGAGGCCATTTATTATTCATAGCCAAGCAAGTATGTGGCTCCTCAGCCTTACAGTCCCAAGGGCATAGAAGTGGTGGCTCAGACATATTGTGGGATGTATACTGTGTACATCAATTGAGAGGCCAGATCTCTGGGTCTCTGTCCTTATATCTGATTATTGTTGTTGATCAGTCACAAAGGTGGAATGAGAGGGGAGCATTAGGGAAGTAAGTGGGTGGTCTGGACTGTAACCCCTTCATAAGAGCATTGTGATTAAGAAAGTTTGCTAACCTTGCACATATTAGATTACATTTTGCTAAATTGGTTAATAGAAGTAAAGCCTTGCATTCCTTGCCTAAGTGCAGCTGACTAAGCCAGTTATTAGGTACATAGGCACTTCCTAATACATAGGTTGGTCAATCGCTGGTCAAAGATAGGGTTTCTTTTGTCAGGGCATAGATAGCCTAACAATAGAATGGTCCTTCCACTCTCACCCCAAAAGAAATCCCCACTATAACATCCCAGGTAAATGGTTACATAGTCTTTGCTTTAATCCAGTGGGGCAGCTGATTTCACTTGTGGACAATTCTATTGTTAAGAAGTTTCTTCCATGGGGCAGCTAGGTGACATAGTGAACATAGCACTGGCCCTGGACCCAGGAGGACTTGAGTTCAAATCCACCCTCAGATATTTAACACTTACAGTGACATGTGACCTTGGGCAAGTCACTTGACCCCAACTGCCCTGCCTTCTCCCCTCCAAAAAGCAAAAAAAAAAAATTTCCTCCTGATATTGAGCTTTTTGTAACTCCTTGCAGCTTCTACCCATTTCCCTCTGGAGTTAAGAAGAATTAATCTAACCCCTCCTTTCAGGTCACAGTCTTTAAAAATACTTTAAAAAGATAGTTATCATGTTTTCTCTGAGACTTTTCATCTCTAGGCTAATCATTTCTATTTCTTTCAACTTGTTCTCTTCCGAAATGGACTCAAAGTACTTCACCATCCTTGTAAAGTATTCTCTATTGCCACTAGAAAGTCAAAAGCAAATCAGACACGTGTCTTAACTATTCAAGTAGCATTTATTGCGAATTCCACCATAGGTAGCTAGGAAATGATAGAGAACAGTTCTAGAAAGCATCTGCCTCTGGTCTTCTTCCTAGTTGTGGAAAGGTGGAAAGAATCTTCATGCCTCATAGGTTCCCACATCTGTGGAGGGACAGGTAGCAGTGAATCTTTGGTAAAACTGATCTTTATCAGAAAGCTATTTGAGTCTAAATTATTCTTTCTTGTAAATAGTAAAACATCAGCTTCTGATGGCTCTCATCGGTAAAGCATCCTTTTTGACTGGGGTGTGGAAAAGTTGTAAGCATTTGCTGGTAAGGTTAGTTCCATGTGGTTGAGCTCATGAGCTCGCTTTTGGAACTCATTTGTGGTCATTTTAGGTGATCTTGGCATTCTTTCAAAATCTTGGTTGACCTTAGAAACTGTAGGCCATTATCTTTATGGGAGACCTACAATGAGCAATTTCTCATAATTTGCCTAAGAAAGACACATTGGAAGGTCACCATTATCTCAGGGTAGATGGTTTGCTCAGGTAATTGCCAGTAATTTTCCTAAGAATAACTTTGAAGTAGTTATAATTATCTCATATTGGTGGTACGTGGTTGAGGTGGGCCTTACCTTACTGGTAAGGTTTCTTGTAAAATTATGAAGCAGGAGGGAAAAAAATTAAAGAAAAATTTTTAACATGTAAACCATGAAGTTTGAAGTGGTTGTATTTCACAAAACTTAAAAAAGAAGCAAATTTGGTTACAATAAAATATCACTTAATCTAAATACTTGTTCTAGTAAGGAAAAAACTTGCCTAAATGGAGATTTATATCAGTAGTTTCAGAAGATTATAAATAAATGGATCCAACCCCATTCATGAGGTTGGTGCATCACTTAGCTTTATGGGTAGAAATTCACACATCAGTAGTATCTCATATTGCAATGTGGATCACAATAATTCCAAAGACAAAAAACAGTTTTAAAAAACATCACGGAGATTTCATCCACTTTCTTTATCAGTTTTTTAATCTAGAAAATGAGAATGATAATATTTACTAGGGAATTTGAATTTTTAAAATTAGATAACTATACAAAACTTCAAAGGAAAAAGTTGAATTGTAAAGACATAAAATATATTCAAAATATAATAGACCTGTGTCTAGTAACTCTGTTATGGTGGGGGCTCTGCTCACCCAAAAACTGTTGAGGTTTCATGATGAGTTTCATGATGTAGAACCATCTCAAATAATTCAGTCAGACCACCTCTCACCCAGACATAGACATTTATTGAGATTGATGTCTCTCGTGAAGCAGGCTAAGTTCCAAGAGGAACCAGCAACTTCAGAGAAAGCAAGATGGATTTTTATAGGGCAAAGATACAATTACATAACAGAAATTTACGTAGAATATAATAATCTGATTTTATTAAAAAGACAGGAGGAGTTGTTTTTTCATGGATTCGGTAATGGAGGAGGAGTCCCATCTATGATTCAGTGGTTAAACATTCTGGTCATGCTGCCTTCCAATTGGCTAGTTATTGTAGTCCTGTCTGGTCAAGACGGATAATTAGGTATTGTGGTCCTGTTTTGAGCTAAATGAATGATGTGATTGTGGTTGAGTACAAGAACACACCTGTTTCTGTGGGAATGGGTCTGAGGGCTGGGATTTCATCATATGGACGTCTGCCATTTCTGTGGGAACTAAGAGTTCATGGACACACCTGTTATTCCAGAGAGCAGTGAGGCATATATATATAAGTTGGGACATCGATGTGGGGGCTAGGTAGTTACAGTGGGCCTGCTATTCAGGAGGGCCTATAATGAAATTAGAATATTGGGACTGGGGGCAATTTTATTAGGATTCCATCAACTATGGTTTGAACATTTTACTAAAGAAAATAAATTTATTCATGAAATACTTGCTATAAATGAAACCAAAAGGATCATGTGGTTGGCAAGATGATAAGTTAGTTTTCTGTAAATATGCACTAGAAAAAGAAAAACTAAAAGTATATCTATGAGATAAGAAGAAACACCATATAAGATACAAGTCTCATTAATTAATATTAGACTACTAAAACAATTAGAACTTTAACTCAATGTCTCTTGCCCTAGCCCAGGCATGCCCCTCTCCAGAAGCTGCCAGCATAACCAACCTCACAGGCTTATGGTTTAGAATCTAGTGGTGTGTGTGTGTCAATGACTAGTAATCTCATGTCAGTGACTAATTCTGAATCCTACCCTCACCTCACAAGAGGCAGAAGACACTGACTGGACCCAGCTTCTCTGAGGAGAGGAGTGCAACTTGGGGGAACAGTAGCAGCAGGTAGAATAACGTAAAGTCAGTTAGTAGGAAAAAATTTGAGGCTTTGGTCAGCCTATGGGAATAGGTACTGAAAATTCATCAAAGTTACTTCTTTCCTCATGGAATTCTATATATGGAGGTCACTGGGTTCCCAAATCACCCAACATGAAGAGACTGTGCACAGTTCACAAAACCACCAACAGTGCATTAGTGTCACAGTTTTTCCACATCCTCCTCACCATCCAACACGTTCCTTTTTTGTCATATTAGTCAACCTGATAGGTATGATGTGGCACCTCAGGGTTCTTTTAATGTGCATTTCTCTAATTAATAGTGATTTAGAGTATTTTTATATGACTATAGATAGCTTTTATTGCTTTGTCTGAAAACTACCTATTCATATTCTTTGCCCATTTAACAATTGGGGAATGGCTTGTACTAATAAATTTAACTCAGTTCTCTATATATTTGAGAAATGAAGCCTTTATCAGAGATACTTGTACAAAACTCCCTCCCCCCCAATGGTTTTCAATTTTCTTTATAATTTTGATTGTATTGGCTTTGTTTGGGTAAAACCTTTTTAATTTTATGCAATCAAAATTATCTATTTTACATGTTGTAATGCTCTTTATATCTTCTTTGGTTATAAATTCTTCCTTTATCCATAAATCTGACAGATAAACTATTCCATGCTTTCTTAATTTGCTTATGGTATGACCCTTAATATGTAAATCATGTACTCACTTCATACACAGCATACATTGTGAAATATTGATCTATACCTAGTTTTTGCTATATTGTTTACTAGTTTTCCCAGAAGTTTTTGTCAAATAAGGAGCTTTTGTTCCAAAAACTTGGATCTTTGGATTTATCATATGCTAGATTACTAAAGTCATTTACTATAATATAATTTGTACCTAATCTATTCCACTGATCTCCCACTCTATTTCTTAGACAGTACCAGATTATTTTGATAATTATCACTTTATAATTTAGTTTGAGGTCTGATATAGCTAGGCCACCTTCTTTTGCATTTTCCCCCACTGATTCCCTTGAAATGTTTGAATTTTTGTTCTTCTAGATGCATTTTGTTATTATTATTCTAGGTCCACAAAATAATTTTTTTGATAATTTGATTGGTATGGCGCTGAAAAAAATAGTTAAATTTAGATAGAATTGTCATTTTATTATATTGATTTGGCCTACCCATGGGCAATTAATATTTTCCAATTTTATGTTTAGATCTGGCTTTATTTGTGTGAAGTGTTTTATAATTGTGTTCATATAGTTCTTAGATTTGTTTTGGTAGATAGGATGTGAAGTATTTTACAATGTCTACAATTATTTTCAATGGAATTTCTCCTCACATCTTTCGCTGCTGGACTTTGTTGGTAACATATGGAAATGCTGATGATTTATGTGGATTTCTTTTGTATCCTGCACCTTTGTTAAAGTTTTAACAATTTCATGTAGTTTTTCAATTGATTCTCTAGAATTTTCTAAGTATACCTTCATATTATCTGCAAAGAGTGATAGTTTTTGTTCCCTCATTTCCTATTCTAATTATTTTAATTTATTGTTCTTCTCTTATTGCTATAGCTAACATTTCTAGTACAATATTAAATAATAGAGGTGATAATTAGGCATCCTTGCTTTACCACTGATTGTATTGGGAAGGTATCTAACTTATCCCCATTACAGATAATGATTGCTGATGGTTTTAGATAAATATTACTTATCATTTTAAAATAAGCTCCATTTATTCCTATGTTGACTAGTGTTGTTTTTTTTTTAAACAGTAGTGGATGCTGTATTTTGTCAAATGCTTTTTCCATATCTATGAAAATGATTATATTATTTCTGTTGGTTTTATTGTTGATATGGTCAATCATTCTGATTGTTTTCCTATTATTGAACTAGCCGTTTATTCCTGGTATAAATCCCATCTGGTCATAAGTGAATGATCCTTCTGATATATTACTATAATCTCTTTGCTAGCATTTTATTTAAAATTTTTTGCATCAATATTCATTAGGGAAATTGTTCTATAATTTTCTTTCTCTTTTTTGACTCTTCCTGGTTTAGGTATCAACACCATATTTGTATCATAAAAATAATTTGATATGATTCTTTCTTTGCCTATTTAATTAATTGTTCTTTAAATGTTTTGTGAAATTCACTTGTAAATCCAAATTCATTGATGGTTTATGCATTTTCTTAAAGATTGGGTAAGATAAGAATTTTATTTCTTCAATAATAATCTAGGTAATTTATATTTTTTGTAGATTTTCATCTATTTCATTTATATTGTCAAATTTATTTGCATATAATTGGACAAAATAACTCCTAACAATTGCCTTAATTCCCTGTTCATATGTGGTCAATTTACTCCTTTCATTTTTGGTACTAGTAATTTGGTTTTCTCCTTTCCTTTTATAAAATAAAATTAATCAATTTTTTTTCATAAAATCAGCTTCTAGTTTTATTTATTAGTTCAATGTTCTTCTTACTTTCAATTCTATTAATATCTCTTTCATTTTTAGGATTTCCAATTTGGGACTTAGTTGGGGATTTTTAATTTGTTCTTTTTCTAGTTTTTTTTAGTTGCATGCCCAATTCATTGATCTGTTTTTTTCCTGTATTTTATTTATGTAAGCAATTAGAGATATAAAATTTCCAGTAAGTACTGCTTTGGCTGCATCCCATAAATTTTGGTATGTTGTGTAATTTTTATTATTTCTTTTAATGAAAATATCAATTGTTTTTCTGATTTGTTCTTGGACCCATTTATTTTTGTTTTGTTTTCTTTTGTTTTGGAGGGGGGGAGGCAAGGCAATTGGGGTTAAGTGACTTGCCCAAGGTTGCACAGCTAGTAAGTGTGTCAAGTGTCTGAGGGCAGATTTGAACTCAGGTCCTCCTGATTCCATGTTCTACTCACCTAGCTGCCCCTACCCACTTATTTTTAAGATTAGATTATTTAATTCCAATTAATTTTTAATATCTCTTTCCGTTGTCCATTACTGAATTATTGTAATTTTGTTGCATTATGATCTGAAAAGGAAGCATTTACTTTTGGTGCTGCTCTGCATCTGTCCTAATATATGGTCAGTTTTTGTGTAGGTGCACTGTACTACTAAGAATAGGTATGTTCTTTTCTATTTCCATTTAATTTTCTCCAGAGAATTATCATATCTAACTTTTCTAGAATTTTATTTACTTAACTTCTTTCTTGTTTATTTTTTGGTTAGGTTTATCTAGTTCTGAGAGGGGAATGTTGATGTCTCCCACTAGTATAGTGTTGTTATCTATTTCCTTCATCATTTTCTTTCCTAAATCATTCAATTTCTTTAAAAAAAAATTACATGCTATACTATTTGGTGCATATATGTTTACTATTGATATGACTTTATCATACCTTTCAGCCAGATATAGTTTCCTTACTTATATCTTTTAATTAGATCTATTTTTGCTTTTGCTTTGTCTGAGATCATGATTCCTACCCATTTTTTCTTTGCTTCAGCTGAAGCATAATAAATTCTGCTCTGGATGCTTACCTATAACCTTTGCATATCTCTCTCAGATATATTTCTTGTAAACAACATATTGAAAGATTCTGTTTTTTAGTCCATTTTGCTATCTGCTTCTATTTTATGGATGAGTTCATTCCATTCACATTTATAGCTATAATAACTAATGGTGTATTTCCTTCCATGCTATTTTCCTCTTGTGTATTCCTGTCTCGGTCTTACCCCAACCCCTTTCCTCCTCACAAGTGTTTTACTTCTGATGACAATTTTCCCTAATCTAGCCTTCTTTTTATCAGTCCCCCTTCTGTTATCCCAATCCTGTTTTTACTTTCTTATATGGCAAGATAGATTTATATATCCAACTAAGTGTATGTATTATTTCCTCTGAGGCAATTTTGATGAGAGTAAGCTTTAAGCTTTGCCTGCCACCCACCACATCCCCCCCCTCCATTATACTAGCTCTTTTATGCCTCTTGTATGTGGTATAATTTACTTCATTCAATCTCCTCCCTCCTTCTTCCAGTGGAATTTCTTTCTCATCCCCCTTTATTATATTTTATATTTTGTGGTATTATCCCATCAATGTCCCCTTATATCTATACCCTCTGCCTATATATACTCCTTCTACTTGCTCTTATAGTAATAAAGTTCTTAAGTGTTACAAATATTATCTTGTCATATAGAAATATTAACAGTTTAACCTTATTTAATTTCTTATGTTTTCTCTTCTTACTTTTTTACCTTTTTATGTTTCCCTTGAGTTGGTAATTTGGAGGTCAAGTTTTTTATTTAATTCAAGTCTTTTAATTAAGGATGCTTGAAAGTCCCTCTTTTCATTAAATGCCCATTCTCTCCAATCCCCAAAAGATTATATCCAATTTTGCTGGGTAGATGATACTTGGTTGTGATTCTTTGATTTCTGGTATATCATATTTCAAGCCCTCCAGTTCTTTAATGTGGAAGCTGCCAAATCCTGTGTCATCTTGACTATAGCTTCATGATACCTGAATGGCTTCTTTTTGGCTGCTTGCAGTATTTTCTCCTTGATCTGTGAGCTCTGGAATTTAGCTGTGATGTTCCTGGGAGTTTTCATTTTGGGATCTCTTTTAGGCAATGATCGAAGGATTCTTTAATTTCTATTTTGCCCTCTGGTTCTAATATATCAGGGTAATTTTCTTTGATAATTCCTTGAAAGATGTTGGTCCAGGGTACTTTTAAAAAAAATAATGGCTTTCAGGTAGTTCAATAATTCTAATAGTATGTCTCCTGGATCTCTTTTCTAAGTAAACTGTTTTTCCAATGAGAAACTTCACATTTTCTTCTATTTTTTTAAACTTTTGTTTTATAGTATCTTGATGTCTAATAGAGTCATTACCTCCCACTTGCTCAGTTCTAATTTTTAAGGAATTATTCTCTTCAGGGAACTTTTGGGGTTCCTTTTTCATTTTGTGAATTCTACTTTTTAGAGAGTTATTTTCCTTGGTAAATTTTTGTATATTGTTTCCAATGCTATTAACTCTTTGATTTTTATAATTCTCTAGCATTTCTGATATTTATTTTCCCAATTTTTCTTCTACTTCTCTAATTTATATTTAAATTTTGTTAAGCCCTTCTAGGAATTCTTTTTGGACTTGAGACCATTTTTTTTTGTGGCATCACATGTAACTATATGTTATATGTTTTTTTTTGACACTATTGTCCTCTTCTAATTTTATGGCTTGATCCTTCCTGTATGTATGTATTTATGTGTGTATGTGTATATATATGTATGTGTGTGTGTATATATATATATATATATATATATATATTACATAGAGAGAGAGAGAGAGAGAGAGAGAGAGAGAGAGAGAGAGAGAGAGAGAGAGA
>NW_027187351.1:26718071-26760284 GCF_028583685.1 Petaurus breviceps papuanus
AGAGAGAGAGAGAGAGAGAGAGAGAGAGAGAGAGAGAGAGAGAGAGAAACCATAGTAACTTTCTATAGTCAAATTCTTTTTTTGTTTGTTTTCTGATCATTTTTCTGCCTTTTTTGTGACTTGGTATTTTTATATTAAAGTTGGGCTCTGGTCCTACACTTTCCCAAGCTTTTTGTGATGGAGCTCAGGATCTTATTTATGACTTTCACTGAGTTTCAAGGCTTAGATATTTGCTTTCACTAGAAGGTAGGCTTCCCTTCTGACTTGGCCTGGGGAGAGATGGGGCCTCCCTCTTAGTCTCCCCTGGGTATAGGGTTTAGCTACTAGTCTACCCTAGGGGTGGGGCCTTTCTGCTGGTTTACTATTATAATAGAGTCTTTCTGGTGGCTGGTCCTGCAGGATGGATCTTATTGCTGGTCTGCACCAGAGTTGGGGCCCTGCTGCTGGATTGCTATGGAAACATTCTCTCTGCTGGCAGCCCCAGAGGCACAGACTTGCAGTTGGTTAACTCCAAGGCAAGACTTTATTACTGGTCCACAATGGGGCCAAGGCCTGGCTGGTGGTTTGTGCTAAAGGTGGATCCCTGAGGTGGGGCCTTGCTGTGCTGCACAGACTGCTCACTTGCCTATCAGTCTGCTGGTTTTCAGGACAATGGGGTCACTCTGATGGATTGCCCCAGGCTCAGAGCCTTGCTGCAGACCCCATGCTTTGAGACTGGCTGCTTTTGCTGTTGCTCTTAGATCTCAATTCCCTCTCACCCCAGTGAGACATACCTTTCCTGCTGGGCTGGTAAGGTGCTTCCCTGATCCTAGACCAATTCTGAGACAGTTTTCAAGTTTTTTGGAGGGGAATTTGGGAGGGCTTCAGAGGTCCATCTGTACTGTGCCATCATGGCATTGGGCATTCATTTTTGTGTATTTCTGAGGAAACTAGAAGGCACAGTAACAGAGTCAGGAAGGCCTGAGTTCAAATCTCATCTTAGATACTTTGCTAGCTGTATAATTCTGGGCAAATGGCACAGGCTCTGTTTGCCTCAGTTTCCTTATCTGTAAAATGGAGATAATAATAGCACCTACCTCCCAGGGTAGTTGTGAGGATCAAATGACATAATAATTATAAAACATTTAGCACAGTGCCTGGCACATAGTAGGCACTATGTAAGTGTGAATGTGGGTAGCAAAGAAAGCTAAAGCAGCTCCATTTAATTATTATTATCTATTATACATACATACATATATGTATATATGTGTATATACATACATATATATATATATTAGTCTCTCTCTACATATATATTGGGAGAGAGAGAAAAAACAATTTGAGACACACACAGATTAAAAGGCAAAGTCAGTCAGTAAACACTTATGAAGCACCTACTAAGTACCAGACACTATGCCAAGCCCTATAGTGAGTTAAAGCCTAGGTCTTAAGCAGATTAAGCTAATAGAGACTCAAAAAGACAGAAGGAAAAGAGTAAAAATTCAGAGAAAAGGTAACACATCAAACAAATATAATATAAAGGACAATTAAAAAAAATAAGTCCTGAAAAAAGAGAATTGTGTAAACATGATCCCTAGAGATCATGTAATAATATCAATAAATCTCAGAATCTAAAAGATAAATATAACTTTTATTAAAACATTATGATAAAAATTAGATCTGAAACCAGAGCTCTAAATAAAGAATTTTAAAAACAAAGACAAGACAGAAAAGAGAATACATATTGGACAATCTCCAAAAAGTAGAGATTAAGTAATAGATTTGGAATTCAAAAAAATGTAAAAATGGAAGACAATTTAGTAGATGCAAAAGGCAATAACTTTAAAACACGAATTTTATACAAACTATGACCTTGAAGACAGGATGTATGTGTCTACAAATTAATTTCTAGAGGTGATATAATGACAGATCTAATATGAAAAACCATTTTTTAATTGAAGAGGACTTTTATGGAAGGGTAGGGAGGGTACCATGGGATAGGTTAAAGAGAAGTATGGGGTTGACACTGATAGATCTGAAGAAGCAGAGAATGGTGGCTGGGGAGGGGATCCTAGGCAGCCTTCACCTTGAAATCATGAGAATTTTGAGTGGAGCCATATGACATTTCACTGTCATACCTTTCACAATGGCAATGGGAATGTGTGTTTAATTTCCAATCTCTGAGCAAGAGATAGGAAGTATGGGACTTAGTAAGCTAGGAGTAATTGCTTGGTTGCAGGGCAGATAGTGACTTCCTTGTCCTGACTGATGTTTAAGGCAAAGTCCTGGAACATGGATGTTTAAAGAGTAATGAGGACTCACATTTCAATCTAAGTCACCTCTGTCCTAGAGCATTGGATCTTAGACTTGAGTTTGTTGTAGAAGGAAGTGAGACCATTAGAGCACATAGTGATTCTGTGGTCCCACCTGTGCATTTAAAAGAAGAAGGTGGACAATGGTATAAAGAAACCTTAAAGAAAGTCAAGAAGAATGAGGACAAAAATAAAATTTTAGGCTTTGGTAATGAGAAGGTAATTAATGCACTTTGAAGATAATTATTTTGCTAGAGTGGTAGGACTGAAAGCTTGATTATAAGGCATTGGGGAAAGGGTAAGAAAATATAAGCCATGAGTGCAGAATACTTTTTCAAGATATTTAGGGGTGGCCAGGTGGCTCAGCAAGTAAGAGCACTGGCTCCAGTGTCGGGATGACCTGGGGTTCAAATCCGGGCTCAGATACTTAGCACCACACCCAGAAATAACTGGCTGTGTAATCTTGAGCAAGTTACTTAACCCCGATTTCTTAAAAAAAAAAAGGATATTTGGCAGTGAAGGAGGACTTTTGTCCTCTTAAATATCTTGAAAGACTAACCAAGTAGCCAAGTAGACCTGGATTCTGAGGGGTAAAAATCTGAACATGCACAGTTCTTGTCACACCCTCCTCCTTCCCTGTGTGGAAATACTTCACCATTTCTAGGTACCCCTAGGCATTCCAGATTGCTCTGTGGCCATCTTCCTACCATATATGCTACTGCTATACTCTTCCCTTCACCTCCCTCATCTTCTGACCTTCCAAATCCCAGAATCATGAGCTTCTGATTAGAGAAATCTCACCATATCACATCTCCAGATCCTCCAGAATATGCTATGATCACCTTACTGTCATGCTATCATATATGTACCATTTTCCTTTCCCCTTCCCTATCACCACTTTCCATTTTTTGCACCAAGAATAGTAATGAAATCAACATGAACATTCTGAGAAAGAAAATGTCAAGCAATTGTCCATTTACCTACAACTGAATTCACCATATTTGTAATTTCTCAGACCAAAACACTTTCCTGGTCACAACTCCCTGAGAGGTGTTGTTTTCTGTTATTAGAATATGGACTCATTTTTTTATGTTTCCCCAATGCTTGTCCCATAATCAGTACTTAATAATTTTCTTCATTCATGCATGTTAGTATGTTTTTGTAGAATGGTCAATGGATTTTTTCAGGATAAAGGAGATAAGCTAATGTTTGTAGGTAGATGGTAAGTATTCAGTGGAGAGTAATAAAAGAGAGATGGACTGATGGCTCTCACAATTTCCAAGAGGAGGTGAGAGGAGAGAGAAAAAGAAAATGTATTCTCCTAATGAAATACCCAGCATATTCCTTCTGACATAGGAGGAAAGGAGAGAACAGGTGATGAACCTGAGAATTTTGAGGAGTGAATATGAGTTGAAGGTATTGTCGTTGTCTAATCTTCATCTTGGCAACCATCTAAATAATTAAAATCATTCAACATCTTTTGATGGAGCATCATAAATAATTGTTCATTCATCATTTGGAAAAAAATTATAATTAAAACCAAATTGATTTTACATTAAAATAGTGCTACAGGTCAGAGCTGACTAAGCCAGTCCTCTGGTAGTTTAAGCTTGAGATGGGAACAAAAGGAGACATTTGAAGCCTATCTAAGAGTTAACCAAAGGAGATCCACTTCTGCACCAACTGGGAGGTAGATTTAAGAAGAACATTCAGAGAGAAAAATGTATTGATTTATTTGAGTCATCTCCCCTGACTCTGATTTGTCCATGGTGGTGTGATGGCCAAGGAACAGGGAGGAGGTCTTGTTCCTCTTGCCTTTTTTAATTAAAAAAACCATTGTCTATTATCCAAGCCTTTAGTTCCCGTGCCAAGTAAGTTTTGAGGACAACTTCAATATGGTTTAAGGAAAAGAAATAGCTCAGCATACATGGCAGGGGAATGTGGAAGATAGTCCTTTTACCACAAATGTAAAATTGCATTAAAATATTTTAAATTACCTCTATTCCCTATTCTTAACAATACAGAACAAGAAAATTGTATTGATTGGATTTGGAATTGGAGAATTTGTATTTTCTTTGACTCTGAAAAGACTGAATTTAATTCACTCCAGCAAACATTTTTTAGGACGACTGATTATATACAACACATGGTGCTACATTCTGCAAATAAAATGATGAAAAATGACAATTCATGCCTTCAACACTGCTTCCACATTAATTTAATAGGAATGTTAGATATCCAAAGATAAATATCATTCATGGTGGGGTGGGGAAAAGAGAAAATTGAAAAAAATTTGAGGAGGGAGAGAATACTTAGAGTAGCCCAAAGTGAAATTTATAATATTTTATTATTTATTCAGCCAGTAGTGCTCCCATTTGAAATGATCTTGTATTTGTAATAAAAACTCAGAAAGCTCTACCACAGGCTAGGTACAAATAATACATATGAACATTTGGAGTAGAAATATATTGGTCTGATCATTCACAGTGAGACACACTGTACCTTGATCCAGATGTACTGATATCATTTAGGTCTTCTTTGAGTACAAAAGACAACAACTAACAACCAACCTTGTATATACTTCATTTATTTATCTTTGGCATATAATTATAAGCATGTGTAATGTTTCCCACAAATGAATGGTAAATCTTCAGGAGACAAACTTTTTCATTTATTGTTTCTTAGAATACCTCCTTTTCCTTCACAGTTCTACTTAAGAGTCACATTCTATCCAAAATCTTTCCTGGTATTTCCTCCCCCTTCAAGAAAAATCACCTCTTATTTATTTTGCATGTATTTATTCATGAACTTGCTTTCTCCTTCTTGGAATATAAACCTCTTGAAGTTACACAGTAAGTGCTTAATAAATGCTTGTTGATTGACTTAAAATGTAAATTAATTTTAATAAAAGAGGTGAGATGCCCTAATTTAAAGAATTACTTCTTTTTCTATGCAGAATTCAAGTGAATCCAAAGGGCAAGATGACTTAAAAAAAAAGATTTGTTTTGTTTTTCAGTGGAGCAGATAAGGACTTATATAGTCACAGAATATGTTGCTAGTTATCTTGCTTGTTAGAATGATTCTTGGTCAATTTCATGCATTTCTTTAGCATGCTTCCTGGTCAATTACATACACAGTGGCAAAAGCATCTTTTCTTAAACCTGGATCGATCCCCTTAAGAAAGTAGTCATTTAATTGATAAAGCTGCTTCCAGCAGGAGGTTTTCAATGCACCCTGGCAGCTTTGCCTTTCTGTGTTTCCTGCCTTTATGCGTTGATCTGCTCTTGGATAATCTCAGTGCTAGGCAACGATTTCCCCTCCTGCTGGCAAGGATGCCTGTCAAGAAAGGTTTTCAGGGCTGGCTAGCTAAAATACGCCTGCCTTCCTCCAGCTGTAATTTAAAATGTTGAGACTAATAAACAAGGACCTAAATAGTTTGAATTCTGATTTCCATAAAATCATCTGCTGGCCTAAATATACTCATGAGAGTTATGGTCAGCTGCAGCTTTTCAGTTAATCATCCCAATATTGGAACTTTGGATAAATAGAAACAGGGTATTTTTCATGAAAATCTCTTAAATCCTTTTATTTTCTTTGTAAGTGTTGTCTAAAAGCACCATTTTTCCAGCCTCGGGGCAGAATGAAATGTATAACCTAAGGCTGTCCTATCAGATAAAACTCCAACTAAATACCCAGTTTATAATACTTCCTTTTTTTTCTAAACAAATGTATCCCTACCAACCTCACTGGATTTGGGGAGGATTATTGAGGTAATTGTTTTGTAAAGCAGCCTCAGCTCCTTAGAGTAAAATTATTCAATAGCTTGCTTAACTCAAGCAAAAGGCTAGAAATAAGCCTGCTCAGGAAGGTTAAATAAATAAAAAAGGGAGGCATTGCTTCACTGTACATAAAGATTATATCTATTTATCTAGCTAGCTAGTTAGCTATTCGTATATATTTTGCCTAAATGTTAAACTTTGGCTAATGTCAAAGAAAGCAGAATAATTATTAATGAATTCATTCATTAGGATTCTTTTTTTTAGAGTTCTGTTTTGTAACTTTTGTTGGCCTATACAAGACTGTGACTTACAAAGAACTGCCCATTCATTCATTCATTATTAAACACCCACTCATTTAGGATGTTCTGCAATGTTCTGGGATATGAAACAATTAACAGGATGTAGTCCACAAATAGGAGTTTATGGAGTATCTCATCATAAATGAGCAATCCCTTTTCTATATGGATTCTGTGCTAGATGTCCTCCATAACTGATGTCAATGCTTTTGGTGAGCATGTATTTTCATGTTTTGGGGGTGTATAAGGTGTTCAGGGAAGACTAATACCTGGGTTTTAAGGGCTTGCTGATTCTTTTCCAGGGCTGCTCATCTACTTTAGGTGTCCATCTGTCACCCAAGTCTCACCTGGGGCTCCAAGAAACTGTTGTATGTGCAACACCCTGGTAAAATTGCCATGGCAGACAGGCCAAACCACGTTGAATGTAACTGATAGGCCTCAAACCTGTCAATGTGATAGGGAAAAGTCTACCACAAGCATGTGAAAACTTCCAGAATGGGCAGATGAGAACAATTTGTCCCAGTAGCCATGAAGGTGGCTAAAGCAGGGGTTGTAGAGTGCTGAGAGCTTGGTCAGATATCAAAGAATCCAAGGTCATCCTCTGCATACTGGGCCATTACCAGTTTTCCACTAGACTTCAAGGACCTGAAAAGAGAGTGAGACTGAGGACTTTGTGCATCTCTGCCTCACTTAAATCCAATTCACATACAAGTCAAGACATCACCCCATGATGTCATTGGTCCTCTTTGAAAATGAAGGATGAACAACAATTTTTGTATTTTATGCCTTGCTTCATATTCAAGATCAGAAGGAAACTATACAAAGTACATCTGCTATTACATCTGTCAAACAGTCTTATATGTTTTAAATATATGCATGGGAGAAGTATTTTTTTGAAGAGAGCTTTTAAGGTATTTCTAGCAAATCAAGTGTTTTCTTATAGTTAACAAACAGTAAACATAACAAGGTCTTGAATTCTCTACACCTGTTAGTCAATTACTTGATTATCAAGTTGAGTGGAAAAATACCAAATTTGGAGTATGTAAACCTTGATGCCAAGTCTGGAACTATCATCTACTATGTGTGTGTCATTGAAGAAGTCATTTAACTTCTCTACTTTCCAATTCCCTCATCTGTAAAAGGAGAGTATTTTTTTAAATAAGCATTTGTTAAATACCTACTACATGCCAGACCCTGTGCTAACTACTTTCCAAATTTTATCCCTTTTTACCTTCACCTATCTCTGGGAGGTATTAATGTCCTCATTTTATCAGTTTAGGAAATTGAGACAGACAGAGGTAAAGTGACTTGCCTAAGGCCACACAGCTAGTAAGTATGGGAAGTCAGATTCAAATTCAGGTTTTCCTGACCTCAGGTCAAATATTCTATCTACTTCTCTATCTATCTGGTCCTTTTAACTCTAAATCTATGAATCTATGATTTTGAAAGGAGGCATATGGTCAGTGGGAATATTACATGAGTTCCTGAAAAAGACCAATAATCACTCAAAATAACTATCCACATAGGGAAGGAAAGTGGATGAAAAAATGTCTATATAATATCTAGTTGGATGTTGGTCCATCAAAACATATATTTTGTTCAGGTGAGACAGGGAACTAGATGCAGAATTCAAGAATAGGAAAGGAAGGAATTGAAATTTCTTTTGGAAAACTAAAGTCTTTTTTTAATAATCCCCAATGTTTTCCTTGAAATAAAAGCCCATCTTTTTAAACAACATAATTCTTGTACTGATGCTCTGAGACTGTTAAACATGATATAGATTCCATAGTCTTTGAAGAACTAAATTTGCAGGTCACTAAAAGGGTCATGGAAAGATGCATGATACATATAAATAGGTTGCAGCATATTGCTATTCAAGAATTGTACAAAAGATGCTGGTGAAAAGTCTTGTATTGGGAAACGTTCTTCTCAGGGCCCCTTAGCTTTTGGATCACAGATACAAGCAAGTTCAGTCCTCCTGGAACCTAACATCTAAAGAGAGGGCTCTTCTCATACTTTCTGGATAAATTTTTTTCCTACCTGAAAGCCCCAGGAAAATTTCCCAGGAAAAATCTCTTAAAACTCAGCTATGACTCATGTTAAGGGTCTCTCCGAGAAGTACTAACTGGGTCCCTGTTAGAAAAGTTCGATGTATATAGGCATCACATATGGGCAGTTATTTATTTCTTTTACCACAAGAAATACTTAAAACATAAAAGGCTCATAAAGCATACATCATCAAATACTTAAAATACTAAATAATAATCCATAAAACTTCTCTTATGCTTTCCTATTACTTAAAATATTAAAACATGGAACACATTGTGGTCATGCTGAACTTGCTATATTTTTTGAACCTTTATCTCGGCTCTCTACAGTTTAATCAATTCATTCGATATCCATGTCTTCCAGCAAGTCAGAGAATGACAGGCTTATCATCCCCTTGGTGGCCAACTACTCTGAGTTGTTTCAGAGATCATTTTTTTAGGTAACCAAGATTCAGACTCATTGACTCTCCAACCTTTTGAACTCATGAGGTTGTTTCCATGATTAGAAAACACCTCTCTCAGGATTGCTGTTTAGTTACCTGTCTCAGAGTGGGGGGAACCCAAACAAAAAAAGCAGAAAAGGCAGCCAGATGCCTGAGATTTTCTTTCAGAGGCATCTTCATAACATGTGCTTCCAATGGGCATGTGTGAGAAGCCTTTAGAGCTGCTTAGAGGAATAGTTGTGGAGAAGGAATCATATCCCACCAAAAAACCCCAAAAGAATTCTAAGGGAGAAGCTTGAAAAGTTGTGTCATGCCTGAAATGGGGAAAGAGGGAGAGTAGTTGAAGAAAATTTTTCTCTTTTCAAGTATTTTGAATGAGTAGCTTTTTTTCCTTAGACCCTGGAAAGCCCAGAACCTTTATGCAATGCTGACTGCTTTGTGTCTTATTTGTATTCCCAGGGCTTAGCACAGTTCCTGGAATATAGTAGGTACATAATAAATGTTTATTGACTTGCTGATTAGTAAGATGGAGGACTTCTTGGTATTATCATATTCTCTGCCCTTACAACCTGAAGACCTCTGACACTGTTATCTGATCTGTTGATGATCCTATGACTCCAGAGCCTTGATATCTGCCTTTCCACTGCCACTGTAGGACCTCCAGACCTTTCCAACTGCCTGTCTGAATGTTTTTGTGTGTTATATTCCCTATTAAGAATATGATCTCCTTGAGAGCAAGACCTCTTGCTATTTCCATTTGCATCCCTTGCACTTAGAACCTTGCTTGATATAGAGTACATATTTAATAAATGATACTTTTTTCATTCATTTCTTATTTATTCATTCCTCCTGAGTGGTTGATCCTTTTTGGCTTACCTCTGCTTCCTGCATTTGTCACAGAGACCAAGGGACCAATAAGGATATTGCTTCACCATCTGAATACACAAGTGACTAAGGGCTTGCTTTATCATCCCAGAGTACAAATTCTTCAGCATTGAGCTAGTGTACACATTTCTTTTTATACAGTCAGAACCCACGTGCCATGGACTGGTCCCTGTTAGAAGCATTAAAGGATATCATCAAAGAGAAACTATTTGTAATGAAGGTGCACCAGTTAATAGCTGAATCCAGCAATAATGTCATATATTGCCAAGAGATCTAAAAGAAGGCCCCTAGCACATTAAGCAGACTTCCCATGGGGGACTTATGGGACGACATGGAAAAATATCTCCTAGGATGAGAAGATATAATAAAGGGATATAAGTAGGTAAATAAAGGGATATAAGTAGGTAAATCCTAGGTAGTTGCCTGAGGAACATAGAGTTTAAATAGCTTTCCCATAGTAGCATTATGTGTGGGAGATTAATCTGAACCCATGTCTTCCTGACTCCAAACCTAGGACTGTTTCAACTTTGCCAAGTTCCCTCTACAGCTTATCTAGTTGACTTGATTAAACATACACATAGATAAATGTAACAAAAATTAGAATTTGATGAATGTGTAAGAGGAGGTCAAAGTATTGACTAAATTACAGGACCATAGTCTTATAGGATATTTGGAGACATTAAGGTCCTAGCTACAGTAACTCCATCTCCAAGTTACCCAGTAAGTTGGATGAGGTCAAACATTTCTGTTGATTAAGTTGTGGAGTTCTGGCATAGCAAGGTATATGTGATATCCTCAGACTGTCACCGGGCACTTCTTAATGTTGATTCAGTGGAGTAGGATAGAAACTCTCTGTCACTAGCTCTTTGAGATGGCAATCAATATTAAGCCAGTTAGTGAGGGTAAAAATGATTGATGGCATAGTCATCTGGAGACAGGGATTCTGTCACACTGGGCACACCCTTCTTTCTCCTTGCCCTTTTCTATGCTGATTTAACTGGAAAAGGTCCTGGGGTAGAGGTGGAGAGATGAAGAAGGAGAGGGTGGAATTCATCAAGGACCTGGATTCATTCAACCAGTGGGAGTGGTAGAAAGAGGGAGGGTGGAACTTTTCTGCAGATCAGCACATACACATCCATACATTTAGAGCTCTAAGGGGTTTGATGCACATCTCTTCTTAGACTGGTCAAATAATTTTTTGTTGTTCAGTCATATCTAATTCTTCATTACTCCATCTGGGGTTTTCTTGGCAAAGATATTGGAGTGGTTTGTCATTTCCTATGTAGGTCTTTATAGTCTTCTACTTCATTTGCAGAAGGCTTTTTTTTAACATTGGGGAAAATATTTTATTATTATATAATATATAATTATTATATTATGATAATATAATAATATATTTATTATTTATAGTTCCAGATTTTTTAAATGGTCGTTTTTATCTTTCCAGATCAGAAGATAAATTTGCATCAATCATTTTAAAATTTGTATTGCTATCTTTTATTTTGACATCACCTTCATTTCCATATGTACAGTTTTCCCATTCATTTCTCATAAAGTCAGGTTTTCTACAAAAGAATAAAAAAGTGGGGAAAAAAGTCAAAATAAGTTATGCATCAGCTGAATCTGATAGGCAATGTTCCATAGCCATAGTCTTCCACCTCTTCAAAAAAGAAAGGAAAAGTCTAGCAATGATTTATTTAGAATACTCAGTTTTATTTAAATCACTAAGATTTTCAAACAAGATTTCCAACAAATATGCAATATTCAAGAGGGAATTTTTATATAAAATTGAATTTGCTTCATGATCCCTAAGAAAAATGATAATTTCTTTGTTGACTTCAAAGACTCATCAAAGTACTTTGGCAAAAGAAAATATATGTTGTTATGTGGTTTTGCAAAAAGCGTTCCTTCTAATGAGCTGCTTTAAAAAAAATAAACCTGATTACTCTTGTAACATCCTCTAAAAATGGCATGTAGATCCCTAGACATATTTTTCAATAACAAGCAGTTGTCTGTGAAGCATGTGATGTGTCTAAATTGCCAAAAAGGTCTTGTTTTATGGCATTTGTAGACCTGCATTTTGTTCATTTGATCCTGTCAGTAAAGAATTCAATATGGTGCTTCCACATCCTAACATTTTTATATAAAAATACTTAGTTTTATTGAAAATTCATCCTGAAGTGACATTACCATCAACAGGTTTGAGGGGTAACATCTTTTTTCTAACAACAGTTTCAACAAGATATTATATACGTTGTAATCAAATGAGTCTCTGCCACTTGCAATGTAAAATAGGAAGATTTTAATTTCTCAAATAATTGATTGCAAAAGGTTTTAACACACACAGATAACTTCCTTCCCACTAGGATTATCTGCAAATGCAACTATTTGAAGCTACTTTATATATCATTCACAAAGCATCATTTCAACCATATCTATACCTGCATGAAGTACCAATGGTTCTTCTATTGAATGAGGCTTGTTACACTTTATGCAATTCAGCAATACTTTAGATGTTACAAATGGGGTGGGGGGGAAGCTTCCCTCCTGTTATTTAAAGTATGTAATTTTCTCTGGAAAATTCTCTTATCTATATAATGTATTCTGCATGGAAACCTGCATGATATTTTGATTTATTATGTTCCATGATATCGAAAGTTAAAACATTTATATAAATCAAACACACTGGTCTTTGCTTTAGCACTTGTGAATCTAAATGATACAATTATTAAATTGCATTTTCTGGGTTTGGCCTTTTCAGTTTTTCTTTCTGAATTTCTGCTTCTTGGACTTTCTCTATTGTCTTTATTTGAACTAATTTTAGCTATTTCAGTGAATTTCTTTTTATACCAGTTGTATATTCTTGAAAGGATATTTCACTTTTAAAAACTAGAGAATAAAAAAATTAAGACAACTAAGTTTAAATAAATTTAATATTTTGACAAAGTTGAATTATTTTATTTTTTAAAAGTTATAGTTTCTTAGAAACTAGCTTATTAGAGGACTATACTGAGTAAATGGAATGACATCGACACATGACAGATACTATGATACTTTTAACACTCACACAAATATTAATGTTGAGTTCATTTTCTTTGATCCTTCTTTGCTTCAGTAATTCACCAGACCTACTCAATGTTTTCATATCTCCAATCCCACCCCCAGTTCCCTGCTATATTACTTGATTTTATCGATTTATAAATTCACTGAGCTTGCAGATTTCACTTTCTAAAGCAGCAAGCAACATAACAACATAATATATGTTTCATGATCTTACACAAAAACACATCCGCATGAAAATTTGACATGCACTGATTAAATTTGACCTAATTTGATGATATCATATTAAATAATTACTGCAATGCATTCACTTTCAGTTATAGTAAATTTACTATGTTGCTTTCACTTGTATTAACTTTGATTTAAATTTTGTTTTCATAGAAAAGGTAGATGTATTTTGTAAGAATCGTACACCCAATCACTTTGGTCATTGCTTTGGTCCCCTCCTGTCTTCCCTTGTCCCTGTGGCATCTAGCATTATCCTAGTGAAGGACTTAAAAGATTGGAAAACTTTTGTCTTAAAGATGGTCAAGGGGGCAGAGCCAAGATGGCGGAGTAGAAGCAGGACCTCATGCTGCTCCGGCTTCCACCTTCCCCAATCCATGTAAAAAGGGGACTCTAAACAAACTTTGGAGCTGCAGAAACCACAAAATGACACAGAGAAGCTAACCTCCCACTGAGGACAGGCCAGCAGGATGGCAGGAATCGGCCAGCTCAGCACTCTGGGAGCTGAGCCCAGCCCCATGCTGAGGCTTTAGCCCCAGGGCAGGCCTGACCAGCCACCAGCTGGAGGGACTCCAGATCAGCAGCAGCTGTGGGCGTTTCCAGATCTATCAACACATAGATGCAAAGAACAAAGTGAGAGGTCAGTGCAGTCTGGACTTTGGGACCAGGTAAGTGGGAGTGCGTGGAGTGGCTTTTGCCTCTGGGGTGAGAAGCCGCTGAGATGCTGGCACAGCCAGCCATTGGTGGCTTCAGCTCCTGGCCTGCAGAGTATAGGGGAACCAAGCACCAGTCTGAGGGGTAATTGCACTTGCTTTAACCTTCTTGAATCTGGATTGCAATCTAGGGTGGAGGTCCTGGGGTGTGTGTCCAGCTTGCCAGAGTGTATAGAGACCTCAGAGATGGCACCCATCTAATACTTCCGGCAGCTGAGAAAACCCCAGTGTCTGGGGCGAAAGCTCCCCTGTCTGGTGGCAGAGTACTAAGCCCAGGGGTCAAGTGACTGAGGGGTGACATGACCAAGCAAAGGAAACAAAGCAGACAGAAGATTCCAACATTAGACTCCTATTTGGGGGACAAAAAATAGCAAAGCATGGAACAGGAGGAAGACAGTGAAGTCAGAACTCCTGCACCAAAAGCTTCAAAGGAAAATACAAGCTGGTTACAGGCCATGAAGGACCTTAAGAAGCAGATAAGGGAAGTGGAGGAAAAACTGGGAAGAGAAATGAGAAAGATGCAAGAAAATTATGAAATGAGAGTCAACAGCCTGACTGAGGAAAATAACACCCTAAAAAAACAGACTGACTCAAATGGCAAAAGAGGCTCAAAAAGGCAATGAGGAGAAGAATGCCTTAAAAAGCCGAATTTGCCAGATGGAAAAAGAATCTCAAAAGCTCAATGGGGAGAATCATTGCTTCAGAATTAGACCAGAGCAAATGGAAGCTAATGACTTTATGAGAAATCAAGATGCTGTTAAACCAGATCCAAACAAATGAAAGAATAGAAGGAAATGTGAAATATCTCATGGGAAAAACCACTGACCTGAAAAATAGATCCAGGGGAGATAATTTAAAAATTATTGGACTACCTGAAAGCCATGATCAAAGTAAGAACCTAGAAATCATCCTCCAGGAAGTTCTCAAAGAAAAATGCCCTGATGTTTTAGAACCAGAGGGCAAAATAGCGGTTGAAAGAATCCACTGATCACCTCCTGAAAAAGATCCCAAAAAGAAAACTCCTAGGAATATTATGGCCAGGTTCTGTAATTCCCAGATTAAGGAGAGAATATTACAAGCAGCCAGGAAGAAGAAATTTGAATATTGTGGAAACACAATCAGGATAACCCAGGATCTGGCACTAGATTCTAGTCTAGTGGAATCCTAAACCAGGATTCTACACTGAGGGATCGAAGGGCTTGGAATATGATATTCCCGAGGTCAAAGGAGCTGGGATTAAAACCAAGAGTCACCTACTCAGCAAAACTGAGTATCATGTTTCAGGGGAAAATATGGTCATTCAGTGGAATACAGGACTTTCAAGCATTCTTGCTGAAAAAAACCACAGTTGAATAGAAAATTTGACATTCAGATACAAGAAGCATGAGAAGGTAAACAGGGAAAAGAAATCATAAGTAACTTATCAAAGTTGAACTATTAACATTCCTACATGGAAAAACAATAAATGTAACATATGAAACTTTTCTCAGTAGTTGAAGGGAATACAAATATATATATGTCTATATATGAGGGTATGTGGACATATGAATATATATGTGAATGTGTGTATATATGTTTACAGGTATACATAGATAGAGGGCACAGGACTGATTTAACAGGAAGGGATGATACTTAAAAGGTGAAATTAAGAGGTGAGAGAGGAATATAATGAGAGGAGATGGGGAGAGACAGATTGGGGTAAACTATCTCATACAGAAGAGGCAAAGGAAAATGGCTACAATGGAGGCGAAGAATAGGAAGGCAAAAGGGAATGCATCAACCTTATTCCCATTGAATTTGGCTTGAGGAGGGAATGAAATACACACTAAATAGGGTATCTCACCCTCCAGGAGAGTAGAGGGGAAAGGGGATGAGAGGGGGGATGATGGAAGGGAGGGCAGGCTGGGTGGAGGGAATTTGGAATCACCCACTTTTGAAAAGAGACAGGATCAAAGTAGAGAATAGAACAAGTGGGAGGTGGGATAGGAGGGAGGGAAATATAGTCAGTCTTTTACAATACAGCTACTCTGTTATTGTTTTGCATTAGCCACACGTGTACATCCTATACTGAACTGCTTATCTTCCCAGTAAGGGTGGGTGACAAGGGAGGAAGGGAATTAATCTGGAATTAAAAGTTTTAAAATCAAATATTAAAATATGCATGTGTATATATATGTGTGTGTGTATATGTATATATATATGTATACTATTATCAATACTACTTTACATGTTGTTTTGCATTAGCCACACATGTATATCCTATACTGAACTGCTTATCTTCCCAGTAAGTGTGGGTGACAAGGAAGGAAGGGAATGAATCTGGAATTCAAAGTTTTAAAATCAAATATTCAAAAATGTATGTGTATATATATATATATATATATATATATATATATATATACTATAATTAATACTATTTTACATGTAATTGGGAAATAAGATATACAGACATTGGGGCATAGAGATCCACTGGAAAAGTCGAAAGGGGTATGGAGAGAGCAGATTGGAGGAGGGGATATTGTGTGGGACTACTATTTTGGGGAGCTGGGTAGGGGAAAATGGGGACAAAATTTGTAAATCAAAATCTGGAGGAAATGAATGATGTAAATCAGAAGTTAATAAACATTTGGAAAAAAAAGATGGTCAGGTTCATAAGATCATAGGTCTTATGGATGACAGAGACTTTAGAGATTACTAATGTAGAGTGGCGGCTAGGTGGCATAGTGAGTAGGGTGCTGGATTGGGCCTCAGACACTTTAAAAAAAAACCTCGCTGTGTAACCTTAGGCAAGTTACTTAACCCCAATTGCCCTCCAAAAAGCAAAAAAACAAACAAAAAACACAAATGTGGAAACTGAGTCAAGTAAAGGTTCAGTAAAACTTATTATCATACAATTAGTAAGTAATAGACCTGTTGTTGAGACCCAGGGCTTCTGACTGCAAATATAGCACTTTTTCCATTATACCATGATGGATGTAGTTCTGTGTCTTGGAACCAAAAACCAACAAACAGGGTTAAAAACAAAGATTCAATCAAAATTAATAACCTAGGAGCAGAACCTAAAACCAAAACAAATAATTAGGATAAGTTATGACGACTCAAAAACCCTGAGTGTAAGACAATGAAACAGCTAAAATTACCAATTACATAGTAGTTTTGATACAATAAATAAACAACACTCAGTCAACAAATATTTATTAATCACTTGAATATAAGCACATCAAAGAGCAGTATGTGTATAAATATTTTTATACCCCTTCACCAAGTGCCAGTAGAAGAATGTTCCAGTTTGCAGGAGAAGCCATGGCAAATTAGCTGATGCTTTTTTTCTGGTACTCTTAATATTTGTTGCTTTTTTCTCCTTACATGTTTGGGAGAAGGGGAACTAACCTTCCCTCTTAATTGTGCCATACTTCAATCTGGAAGGAAGGGAAAAAGTTGTAAACAGAGAAAAGGGTAAAATAGGTGGAGCTACTTCACAACTCACTCTTACAGGCTGAAGAAAATATCTTTTGAAACCCACAGTTCATCCCCTCACCCCTGTCAGTTGCAAAACATTTTGAAGGTTACTCTTGTCCAATCAGTACCAATCAGACCAGCTAGAGATGTTTCTCGTGTCGTCTTAGCAATGGGCTAAAATAGATAATTGTTGTTCATATTTGATTCATATTTGTTCTTGAAGAGGACCAATGACATCAAAAGGATAAAGTTTTGACTTGCAAGTAAAGTGGATTTAAGTGAGGCAGAGCTGTGCAAAGTCATCAACTCCATTGTCTCTTCTAGTGTCATCAGAGTCCAGTGGCAATACTTAGGTCAAGACTGCCCCTTCCTACAAAGGATCACTTGGTATAATCTATCAAGTGTGTTAAAGAGACTCATCAGTCATATTGATCAGGAATTTTCTTGATTAACCCTGATACCTCTCTTGGTCTCTCTCTCTCCATCTCTCTCCCTCTCTGTCTCTCTTTCTCTCTGAGTCTACCTGTCTGTCTCTTTCTCACACACACACACAAACAAACTAACATACAATTTTCAGTGTCTCAGAAAGAGAAATTCTATATGGAATACATAAACTTAATTCCCTTATCCCACCCCCTTGCAATCTTTCCTGATTTCTCATAAAGTTACTAGGTTCTCTTTGCTCCAATATAATTCTTAAAGATTATTCTCTTCAGTGAGCTTTTGAGATTATTTTGCCATCTGGAAAACTCAGATTTTTAAGACATTCTTCTCCTCATTGGCTTTTTGAGCCTCTTTTGCCATTTGAATTAGTATATTTTTTAAGGTGTTATTTTCTTCAGTCAGGTTGTTGACTCACTTTTCATGATTTTCTTGCATGATTCCCATTTATCTTTCCAATTTTTCCTCTTCTCTTATTTGGTTTTTAAAATCCTTCTTAAGCTCCTCTATGGCCTGTAGCCAGTTCACATTTTTCTTGGAAGCTTTTAGTGTAGGAGTTCTGACTTCATTGTCTTCTTCCTGTTCCATGCTTTGATCTTTTTTGTCCCCAAAATAGGAATCTAAAGTTGGATTGTTGTGCTTGCTTTGCTTCCTTTGCTTGCTCATGTTGTCACTCAATTACTTGACTTTTGAGCTTTTTGCTGCAGTAGAACTCTGCTTCCTGAGAGGAGAGGTTTGTCCCAAATTGCTGGGGTTTTCTCAGTTGTTGGTGCTATTAGTTGGCTGCTCTGTGAAGCCTTTACAGGCTCTGGCACCTGGTCACACACCCCAGGACCTCTACCCTAGACAGCAATCCAGATCCAAGCAGTCTAAAGCAAGATTAATTACCCCCTCAGAATGGTTGCTTGGTCCCCCTACAATCTGCAGGCCAGGAGCTCTGAAGCGGTCATACTGCAGTGGAAGCTGCTGAACCTCAGCCACTTCTCCCTCTGGGGGCAGAGGCCAGACTACACTCCCAGACCCCCTGTTCCTAAAGTCTGAACTGACTTCTCACTTTGTCTTTGGTATTTGTGGGTTGATAATTCTGGAAACAACCACAGCTGCTGGTGATGCACTCTCCTGAAGTCCCTCCAGCTGTGGCTGGTTGGTGCCTCCCTGAAGCTAAAAGCTCAGGCTCACATGGGGCTGGGCTCTGCTCCCAGTGGGCTATGATGGACCCTTCCTGTCAGCCTGCTGGGCTGCCTTCAATGGGAGATTTGTTTCTTTTTGTCACTTTCTGTTTCTTTCTGTAGCCCTAAAGTTTGTTTAAAGTCATTTTTTATAGGTATTTGAGGTGGCTGTGGGGGGAGCACATGGAGTTTTCCTGCTTCTATGCCACAATCTTGGTTCCGCCCCCTTGCAAACTTACCTTAATCTATTTTGTTTGGTCTTTTTCTTTCTTGTGTAACTCTCCAATTCCCAGACTCTGCCATATTAATTGATTTAATTATTTTATTTCTTTTTTCTGTTCCTGGATTTTACAGTTACTTAATCTATCAGTTAACAGATAGCTGTAGATTATCTGCTATGTGCCCAGTGCTATACTAGATGCTGAAAGTGAAGACAATAAGGCATTGGGCCTATTGTCAGGAAGACAGCCTGAGCCACTTACTAGCTATAATATTACCTACCTTCAAGAGTTCTTATAAGGATCAAATGAGCTACTATTTGTAAAGTCCTTTGCAAACCTTAAAGTGCTCTATAAATGCTATCTTTTATTATCATAGAACAGAAAGCAACTGTTGTAACATAGGAAGGATATCAGCAGAGGAGACCTGTAATTCAACACAGACAATAGCCAAGAAATGAAACAGTAATAAAATCCATTTTTCAGCTATCTTGTTACTTTAATGGATCTGTGATCTCATTTATGTGAGTATGCTCCGCAGTGATGCAAATCTCAATACACTTGTGCCTTCTTGTGCTATGTAACTCTTATGAATGAATAAATACAAAAGCATGTCCTAAGCACTTACTATGTACCAAGTCCTGTACTAATACTTGGAGATATGGATACAAAAAGATAGGAAGTTTTTGTTCTCAAGGAAGAGAAGGGAAGAAGCATTTCTTAAGCATCTACTTCTGCATTAAAAGCCTTACAGATATCTAATTTGATCTTCTCAATATCCCTTGAGATAAGTGCTATTATTATCTTCATTTTACAGATGAGAAAACTGAGGGAGACAGATTTTAAGTGACTTGTCCTGGGTCACACAATTAGTAAGTATGGGAGGTTAGATTTGAGCTGAGGTCTTCCTGACTCCAGGTCCAGTGCTCTATCTAGTGCCCCATCTCACTACCTTAAGGAGCTAATACCTTGAGGGAGGCAACATATGCCTATTTAAACATACATGATACACACATGTCATTTATGTATCATATATTGTGTTCTAAGCTAGGTAGAAGTCTAATCATGTAATATAAGCTCAAGTTAATAGGAATCTGGACTGCTATTTGGTGATTTTGGAAATGGCAAGGAAAGAAGAAATAGTGGAGAAACTTCTTCAATGATGAAGTTTCTAACAGCCATCTTTTGAGTGTTTTTTTTTCTTCTTCTCTTGACTACAGTAGATGTCAGAAGACAGTTGGTTTGTTTTGTGATGAATCAGGAAAAGGGAAACAAAAACCTGAACGACCTACTATTTTTTCTCCTGTGGATTTTTTCCTTATCTACCTTAAAATAATGGGGGTGGATGTCCGGTTTTGGTAGCTAAATGTGGTTTGTAAGTGTTGATAGCTGTCCTGTGTTGGCAGAACTAGGTGAATGTGGGCCTGGGGAGAGGGAGGGTTCTTTGTAGGATAAAAGGGCCCATGTCAAACAGCAAACTGGGGATTTGAAGAAAGAGAAAAATTACTTCACTTGAATATTAGCAATCATCATGGATCAGGTATTGGATAGATTGTTCTCATGGAACTCAACACAAGTATTTTGAAAGGCCTAGCAAGCTTAAGATGCATTACTTGCTGAGTGAGGAGAATTAGACAGCAGTGTAATAAGAAGTATCTATGTGTGTATGGTTACATGCTTCAAAAATACAGCATATTATATTGGTACCTAGTAGACCAAATTGTAATTCATGTTTTGTAATTATTGTACCCTTTTAAAATAACCTCATACAAATACTTCCCGTCAATTGTTTGTCAACATCATGTGTATGGTAGAAGCAATATATAACAATCTTTTTTCCCTTTCCCCAAGCCCTCCTCATCTGCCATGGATAGGTAAGACTTGCTTTTCTGTCCCTGAAACTTGAATATGTCAGGAAGCTAAGACTCAAGCCACTGACATGGCTTCCTGGTTCCATAAAACAGCATAAAGGAGGCCAGCATAAGAGGAGTCAGTGACCTTCACACTTGTTACATTGCCATTCCTGTTATCACACCTTTCCCTTTTGATCATACATAATTCTATATAGAAATAATGGGCCTGAGTCTATCTGAACCAGTGCTGTATCTTTACTGAGTTTCCTTACCATGTTGGCTAAGATAACTTCCTTTTGTTAATTGTTAATGGGCTATGAGTATTTCATTTCACTCCAATCTCAAGTCTGAGTTATGAGACCAGATTGTGTCAAGGCTGGCCTATTACAATGTAATATCTAACTTTGTATTCCTTCCCCCCCCCCTTTTATATCCAGTTTATAGTCCTTACTAAATTTCCTTATAACAAAGGCAATTGTGAATGATGTATGTTTTTAAATTTTCTCAAATGTTGCAATATGTTCTGACATTGGAAGTTACACAAATCAACAAAATAAGTAGAGAAATAAGTCCAAACAAGAATTTAAAAAGAATTCTAACCATATAAGTCAGAAATGAATTTCTAAGTACCTTATCTACCTAATAGTAAATCATATTTTTATTAACCATGCCAAACTATTAATATACCTATATTCAGGTATTATATTCTCTGAGGTATTTAAAATGCATATAAAGCACAGAATTAAGTAAACTCAAATCAGCAAGGATTTATTATGTGTGTATCTGCTACATGCCAGACACTGTGTTAAGTGCTGGATTAGTGCATAGGTCTGCCCTGGATTTTGAAAGACAGGCACCTAACTAGCTATGTGACAAATTTAAGACTATTAGTCATAGATGATCAGTGGAGTTAGTTTACAGAACAGGATTTCTCTACACCAATTAAATCAGAAGTCTGAACCAATATACACTTATGCACAGATACTTGTGTGCTTTTTTAATGCCTATGAAGAAACAATTTGTGAGTTTATACATTGAAAGTCACTCAGTAGTATTGTTCAGAAGTATTTCTCCTCAGAATTAGGATATGTCAAAGAAAAGAATAAAATAAAAGTAGCATTTATAGCATTTCGTTGGTTGTGCAAAATCTGCAAATTCTCCTACATGCTCCAGCTATTTGAAATTAGTTAAAAGATAACCTGAAATCACTGTGAGTAGTGTGTGGAGTAGTTCTAGGTCTACAATATCCTTTTCTGTAGCTAAAATATGATGTCTCAGCTTCCTGTTGTTCTAAAACATTAATGTTATTGGAGGAGTTCACACTGAAGAGGGATTCCCTAAAGTTGGTAAGATTCTCCAGATTTCCTTACTTGTGCATGACATTGTGCTGGTGACATCAGATCGTTGTACATTTCACAGCCTCCTAGGCAAGATTCATAAGAGCACACAAAACTTATTTCTTGACTATCCATAGAGTAAAAACCAAGATAATAAGAAATGCCTCTTGTCTAGTAAAATGAAAAATCTATACAGCTTGTCCAAAAATAAATGCATGTGCGTGTATGTGTGTGTAAATACACAATACATATACTTTGCCATCTCCAGATCATTGCCTTGTCATGGCAGAAGGGCATATGTATCTCAATGAAAGTATGATCTATGCCATACAGGGGTACTCAAGAGGGATAGGTCTTGGAAGAGAGTTCTGAGAAAATATGATCCATTGGAGAAGGAAATGGAAAATCACGCCAATATCTGTGCCAAGAAAACCCCTCCAATATCTTTGCCAAGAAAATCCCATGGATAGCACTAAAATGATAAAAGAGATGACATCAGAAGATGAGCCCCTCAGGTTGGAAGTTGTCCAATACAATACTAGGGAAGAGCAGAGGACATCTACAAGTAGATCCAGTACTAACAAAGTGGCTGAGCCAAAGCGGAGAGGAAGCTCAGCTGCAGATGAGTCTGGTAACAAAATGAAAGTCCAATGTTGTAAACATCTATATTGCACAGGAACCTGGAATGTAAGAATATAAGAAGCCTCTTGAAGAGGGTGGAAAGGGAGAGTGTAAACGCTGTTTTGAAGTTTAACATAAAAAAGCAAAACCAAACCAAACCAAACGAAAACCCTAAGATCTTGGCAACTGGTCCCATCATTTCCCAGCAAATAGGAAGAGAAATGGAAGCAGTGTCGTATTTTATATTTCTGGGCTTAAAGATCACTGCAGATGGTGACTGCAGCCATGAAATTAAAAGACGCTTGCTCCTTGGAAGGAAAGCTATAGAAAATCTGGACAGTATGCTGAAAAGCAGAGACATCATCTTGCTGACAAAGGTCCATTATAGTCAAAGCTATGTTTTTTCCAGTGATAATGTATGACTGTGAGAGTTGGACTATAAGGAAAGCCGAGCCCCACAGAACTGATGTTTTAGAATTGTGGTGTGGATTCTCAAAATCCCTTGGCCAGCATGAAGATCAAATCAGTTAATAATTAAAGAAATTAAGCTATTAGGCTATATATTATTAGATAGCAAACTCATTAGTAAGAACTGATATATAGATTTAGAAATATTAATTATTAAATTAAATTAAATATGTAATTTAGGCTATTCACTGGAAGGTCAAATACTGAAGATGAAGCTTAAATACTTTGGCCACTTAATGAGAAGACAGGACTCATTGGAAAAGGCCCTGATGTTGGGAAAGATTGAAACCAAAAGGGAAAGGGGAGGGCAGAGGATGAGATGCATAGATAGTATTATACAAGCAATGAACATGAGCTTGAAAAGACTGGGAGATACTGGTAGACAGAAGGGCCTGGTATATTGTGGTCTACGGGATCACAAAGAGTTGGCCATGACTGAACAAGTGAAAGACAATAACTATTAGAAGAAATGGGCCCTCTGTATTGAACTTAAGGGAGGAAATGGATGAGTTCCTCCAGATGGGCAGGCATGGGTGGGTTTTTGCAAGGGAACATCCATTTCATTATGTGAGTATTTTGATGAAACAAGAACTAAAAATGAATCTAAACTCTAACTCTAAGCCCTGTAGATATGGATAATTATTAAATTCATATTGGGTAAAAAGGATGGTAACATGTGAAACTTATAAAGCTTCATTTGCTGATTCTATTGTTAATTCATGTCCAACCAAGGACCAATTAGTGTGAATAATGAATCTCCTAAAGTGATTGCATTATTTAAATTCACAGTGTCTATTTTTATTGGAACCAACTGGAACCAGCTACCATATTTTCCATAATTACAGCTTATGAATAGTATGTTTTTGAAAACATGTAACCTTTTCAGGGGATTCATAACTTTTACTAATCTTGCTGAGTTTTGATTAACTAAAGTTTTTGGAGAATGTATATTGGATTGATTATGCTTCCTGGTCAAAGGAGTATGAGGTGTTTTTATTTTTCAATCCTAAATGCTGAAAATCTTTCTAAATTGTATTAATCTGCCTTCCTGCTTTAGTAAATGGAGAGTAATGAGCATAATTTATCACTTCTTTTATGACTGAAGAATTGAAATGCTTCAGGTCATAGATACTTAGAATCTCAGAGGTCCTCTGATATAACACATACCTGAGTAAAGAATTCATTCTACAGCACCCTGGGTGAATAATCATTAAGGTTCTGTTTGAAGACTTCCAATGTATATTAACTCACTGACTCCTGAGAAATCTCATTCTATTTTGGTATAATTTTAATTAGAAAAAGTTTTTCTTTATAAATTGTTTTTTTTAACTACAACCCAATTTTCACTCTCAGGTTGGATTCCCTAGAATTCAGTTACTTGAGATTTGAGGTACTCTGTGAGTTTATAAAACCATTGTTATTCAGTCATTTCTCAATCGTGTCAGACTCTTCATGACTCTATTTGGGATTTTCTTGGCAAAGAAACTGGAGTGGTTGGCCATTTTCTTCTCCAGCTCATTCTACAGATGAGGAAACTGAAGCAAACAGGGCTAAGTGACTTACCCAGGGTCACACAGCTATTAAGTGTCTGAGGCAAGATTTGAACTCAGTAAGATGAATCTTCTGGATTCCAGGCCTGACAATCTATTCACTGTGCCACCTTGAAGCCCAGTCTATAAAATATCTAAATCTATATTTCACAGTTCTTACTAATGGGTTTACTGTCTAATAGTCAGCTAATTGACACAATAAGTTTAAAGTAAAGGGATTTTCTGGAATAGTCTAAACATAACATTTTCCTCGTAAACCTGGAGTACATTCTCCCACAAATGAATAGTGTTAGTAGGAAATTCACAAGTGGAGTTCACAAATGGAGAGGGACAATGGGAGGAAATATAAGTGACCAAGGCATGGACAAAGAGAAACAATTCATGCCATAGATATTTCAGAGCAGTAGGACCACTGATGTTTTCATACAATTTCTGCTGACCTTGATCTTGTAGCCTGTTAGAAGCTGTTCCACTAATGGTTGCTATGGTAGTGGATACCAATGCACAGCTTTACTGTAGTCATCATTCCCTCCAGCTTCAGGATTAGCTAATATTCTGGCAGAGGGTACTATTATATCTTGTCAGAAAGACTATAGTTCACCCCCTAAGACCAGCAAGAGTCTTGGCTCTGAGACTTGCCATTTCCCAAGCAGGATCCCAGCTCAAACCTCCAGACTTGTAGCTTCTCTTGGCTGGTCAACTCAACTCTATAGGTAGATTATTGCTTCACTGGATGCACTGGAAGCACATGTGCTTCTGTGGCAAGGCCCCATGGATAATTGGATGTGGAGAGAGAAGAGATAAATTCCTGTCCTTCTTATGTCTTATAAGTATTGTTGTAAAGCCTTCTTGCATGCACCTCATTCTTTCTCCAATTCACCCTCTACAAAGCTTCTAAGTAGATATCCAAAAGCTCAGGTCTGACTATATCACCACCCAGCTTAAAAAAACAAAAACAAACAAAAAAACACCAAAAAATCTCTATTGGCTCCTTACAAATTATTTCTAGGATAAATTACAAATTCTTCTGTTTGACATTGTATTTATACTCATCCTTTAAATTTGAAGTCATTGTTACCATATCCATGAAGCCTTCCTTTTCTTCCTGGTAAATAATTACTTTTTAGACTTCAAACAACATTGTGGTCTGGCCATCGCTAGTGTATGTATATTGGCAACTACACATGGTAATGGATGAATTCTTGGACTTTGCTTTAGGAAGATCTGAGTTCCAATATGGCTTCAGACTCTTACTAACTTACTAACCCTGGTTGTTACTTAACTGTTGTCTGCCTCAGTTTTCTAATCTGTAAAATGAAGATAATAATAGCATCTACCTCCTATATTTATAAGGATAAAATTAGATTTTATTTACAAAATGATTTGCAAACCTTAAAGTGTTATATAAATGCCTATTATTATTATTTTATTTTGTGTTTTAATTTTCTATATTTGTGCCTTATCCCCCTAATAATTGATCATCATGAGCTCTATGAGGTCAGGGATCATGCATACTGTATCTCAACTTTGTATCCCTTGCAGTGCCTAGAATAGTGCTTTGCACATAGAAGTTGCTTAATAAATATTAATTATATTATTTTTTGGCAGTCCACAAAGTCATGGACCTTTGTTCTCTTGATAATCAAGACTTAAAAATGTAGAAGGAGTAAAATTAGACTATTCTCCCTTTTCCCCTACTCTCATCTCTTCTTTTTGACTTTTCAAGGAGATATGATTTTTGCACTCGCTCATTAATTAAATTAAATTTGCCTAAAGACAAATAATTCTACCATGCCCTCTGAACCCAACTCCTACAATGATTTATAGTTTCTGTTTGGTTTAGGGGATGAGGTTACCTGTTGTATTTGGGTAGCTTTATATTTGGGTTCTTTCTCATGTCTTTCCCCATTCCAACTCATCTTCCACACAGCTACCAAGGTCTACCTTGTCTGCCCTTGCTCTCCCATATACAGCTCCAATTTTTTCCCCTCTAAACCTACAATGTATTCAGTTTTTATATATTCTATGCTTACTGTTATATTTGTATACCATTTCCACTATTAGATTGTAAGCTCCTTAAGGTCAGAGACTATTTATTTTTAGTCTTTGTGTCCCCACTGTTGAGCACAATGCCTGGCACATAGTGGGCACTTGTTGATTGAGTAAAGTCATAAAGAAGCAAATTTAGTTTTCATGTCAGGAAATATTTCTTAATAATGAGAATTGTCCAAAAGTAGGAAGATGGTCAGGTCCTCATCACTGGAGGTTTTCGAGTGAAGGCAGATTTTTTAAATGTCTTAGTGGGAATAACTTATGTACTTGGGTTACACTAGATAGTCTTCCTACTCTAGAATTCTATGAATCTTTAGTTTGTAAATGGTAACTGAATAAGAGGTGCAGCTAAAAGACTCAGTGGCTAGAGTGCTGGGCTTGGAGTTAGGAAGACCTGAGTTCAAATCTATATTCAGACATTTGCTAAACTGTGTGACCCTGGGAAAGTCACTTAACGTGGCTTGCCTCAGTTTCCTCATCTGTAAAATGAGCTGGAGGAGGAAATGTCAAGCTATTCCAGTATCTTTGCCAGGAAACACCATAATAGTATAGTCCATGGGGTAAAGAAGAGTTTGGACTCAACTGAATCAGTTGAGCAACAGCAACAACAAACTGAATAAGAGACTGAGGGAATTTTGTAGCTCGAAGGGATCCTGGAGGGATCATCTTTTCATATCATAGGACCATAGATTTATACCTAAAAGAGACCTTAGAGATTACCTAGTCCAATCCCCTAATGTTTTATTTTTTCTCTAATAAATTTTTATTATCTTTTTTTACATGACCAAAAACTTCCCAGTATCCCTCCCCTTTCCCCTTCCAGAGAACCATCTCACAAAACAAGTAATACTTTAGTAGCAAAAAAGAAAAAAAAACTCCTGATTTATATATATAAAATATGTTATATTTTATACAATAATATATGTTTATAATATATATGTTGTATAATTTATAATATATTAGATATGTTTAATATATAATTTATAATATATAAAAAGTCTAAGAATATGTGCAATGTACCCACTCTACAAAGGTGTGAGCTGGGGATATATATTTTTCATATCTATTCTTTGAGTCTTCATATTTTAGATGAAAAATCTGAGGGCCAGAGAGGTGAATTAACTTGTCCATGATCACACAAATGATGAGTAGTTGAGTCAGAACATTGAACTCCGATCTTCTTACTCTAAAAAGGCAATATTCTACTTCTACCAAGCTAGTTCAATGTCTTATTTTAAACATGAGGAAATAGAACTAGAAATGTGAGGCAACTTGCCCAAGGTGACACCATCTGACTAATAGTAGGGCATCTAGGTTTTTAAATGGATAGAGTGCAGACCAGGAGTTAGGGAGACTCATCTTCATGAATTCGAATCTGACCTCACACACTCACTAGCTGTGTGACCCTGGACAAGTCACTTAACCTTCATCTGTAAAATGAGTTGAAGAAGGAAATGGCAAAACACTCTATTACCTTTGCCAAGATAACCTGAAATGAAGGCACAAAAAGTCAAATATGACTGAAATGAATAAACAACAACAAGAACAAGACTAATGGGGAGCCTAGGATCTTGAAGCTAAATATGGCCTTCTAGGTCCTTGAGTGCATTCTTTTGACCGAGTCCAAGTTTTACAGAACAAATCATTTTATTAAGGGGATTTGTTCTATGAAGTTTGGATTCAGTCAAAGGGCCACACTTGAGGACCTAGAGGGCCACACCTAGCCTTGAGGCCACACATTCCTCATTCCTGTACTAGAAGCTCAATGTTCTGACCTCATCCCAACTTGCTGTCTAGTACTCTTTCTAACATCACCATTCTGCAAGGAATTAACCCAGCAGAGTGGGAGAATGAGAGACAGAACATTTCCTTGGTACTGTATGTTGATGCAGTGTGGCATGGTGGAAAGAATGCCGGCTTATGGAATCTGAGGACCAGGGTTCAGACTTTGCCCCTGGTCTTTTCACATTTTATCCCCTTATACTTACTCTTCTATCTAGTGACACTAGCCCCCTGATTGTTCCATAAACAAGACACTCCATCTCTTGACTGAGCATTCTCTCTGTCTGTCCTCCATGCCTGGAAATCTCTTTCCCCAGTCTGACTACTGATACACCTGGCTTCTTTAAATCCCACCTAAAATGCTATTTTTTATAGGAAATCTTCCACAGCCTTTCTTAATTCCAGTGCCTTTCCTCTGTTAATTATTTCCTATTTATCCTTTTAATTGCTTGCTTTGTATTTATTTGTTACCATGTTGTTCCCTTGCTCCCCAACCATTAGATTGTAAGCTCCTGGAGGGCAGTAATGGTCTTTTGCCTCTTTTTATATTTCCAGTGCTTAGCACAGTGCCTAGCACGTAGTAGGAGCTTAATAAATGTTTATTGATCAGTTAATTGATTGATTGGTGCTTACTGCCTGGGAAATCTTAGGAAAATCTCAAAATCTCCCTCGGCTTTAGTTTCTCATGTTTAAAATCAGGACTATGATATCTATGATCCTAAGAATATGGTTGATTACGGTGTCATGATGCTGAAGTGCTAGAATGAGACCCACTATCAGTGGGGTAGGGGGAATCAGTGTGATGGAAAGAACATCCAGAAAGAACTGGAATCAGGAAATACATATCCAGATCCTACCCCTGATGTTTACTACCTGAATGACCTTGGTCAACACACATCACCTCCACTGTCCTCAGCTTTTCATCTATAAAATGAGAGGGGTGATACAGTGGAAAGAGGACTGGCTTTGGGGTTTGAAGCCCCGAGTTTAAGTTCTGATTTAGCTACTTATTATCTCTTTGATTATAAGCAAGCTCATTAACTTCCCTGAGTTTCAGATTTCTCATCTGTAATATGAGAGTGATAGATTCCATGAGCTCCAAGTCCTCTTATATCTCTAGATCTGTAGTCCTATTACCAGAAGGCCTCAGAGGTCCCTTTCAACTCTTTGTCTATGATTTTAGAGGGCCTTCCAAAATCTCAATGGGTAAGACCAAAGACATTTCTCTATGTGTAACATTCCAAGGGGCCATTACTTTACAAACTTTAGTGACTAGTTTAGATCTTCTAGAAACAAGCATGCTTTACACCCTGAGTACTGCAAACATTTAGTCTTTTTACAGTTATGCATCATACCCAACTGTTTCATGCAGCTGACAGGCTAATCCTAATGCAAACAAATGTATGAACAGGAGGTGGTTGTGAAATAATATAATATATCCTAAAGGCAGTCATTTTCCCCCCTCATAGCAGCCAGCTGGGAGTTGTATGCCAGTATAATCTGAGGCTAGTAAAGCCTGAGGAAATAAAATAAAAGGAGTACTAACATTTGAAAGAACTTCCATCCCATTTTAGAAAGGCAGGGCATATTCTGCAACAGGGTGTTCATATGGGGCATTTTGCTTTTATTTCTGTTCTTTGGAGGCCCTTCAGCCAAGTTTCTTAGAAGTTGTAACATCATTTGTGTCTGTTTTCAATGGAGATATATTAATATGATTTCTTTTCTTCTCTCATAGTATTTTCTCAACTAGTTGCTACCCAACTTCCTTTATTAAACTAACTTTTCATCCTAAAGTCTCACTTCAGACCTGAAATCTACCTCAAACCTCTCTTGTTGATTGGATGGCTTCTCCAATTGGACCTTCCATTTAAGGGAGAATACCCAAACCAGTCATATCTCATTCTTGGCCAGACCGCCCTCCTGACTTCTTCTCTCATTTCTTTTTTTGGGGGGGTGTGATAGTAACGGCATTTAAAGATTCCCCTGTATTGGCTTGGTTTTTCAAATTGATTGTGTTAAAACCCAGAGCTTATTAATCCCACCTGTGGGATGGACTTGTTGATGTGAAAAGAGAGTCCTGAACTGGGAGGAGCTGGTGACATAGATTTGGAGAGACAAGAGAGAGGCAGAAGAACTTTTTTGAAGCAGCACCTCGTGGAGGCAGAGAGAGAGACTGAGAGAATTGCTGGGAGCCACTTTGAATTGCCCTGGACTTTTGAGACCTGCCCCCTGAGCTGCCAAGGACTGAGGAGACATGGCTGTTTTGCTGGTACTTTGTCTGTTTTGATGTTGTTTTGCCAGATTTGTCCACTGGTGAAAGACAGTCCTGTTGTTGAAGAAGTCCTGGAACCTGGCTTTTGGTTAAGAAGCCCTGAGACTGTCCTGCAGACAGAGAGTGAATACTGTCCACTGGTGAAGGACAGTGCTGTTGTTGCAGGGGTCTGGATACTGTCCTGAAGACAGAATGAATACTGTCCACTGGTGAAGGACAGTGCTGTTGTTGCAGGGGTCTGGGAACCTTTCTGTTGGTTCAGAAGCCCTGAAGAAGGATTTTCTTGTTGTATGTTTACAGAAATCCTGGGAGAGGGTTTTGCTAATGTGTTCAGGGGTTCTAGGACTGTTCTACAGACAGAGGATGAATTAATGAAGAGACTGGCAATGTATCTTGTGGCCTTGCTAAGCCTTGTCTCCCCAGGAACTAAGATTGCTGAGAACCTGCCTCGTGTCAAGATGAAGAAAAGACCTCCATTTGGGTATTAAGTGCTGTGCTTAAACTTGATGTAACTCTGGGGTAGATTCAATTGTGATCCAGGGGTGGGGAACTTTTGACCTTTTTGTGTTCTATGGTTGAACAAATGAATGTACTTTACTTATGTTTGGAAACTAATCTCCATTTGAGAAGAGGGGCTTTGTGGTGGACTAAATGAAGGTACAGCCTAGGGGTGGAGTAGTATTTAGAACTGGGACTTTGTAATTGATTGATTGATTGGAAGGTCCTGGGGTGGGGTAGTACTTGGAGATTATTTAATCACCCTTAGTAAATGCTGTATTTTGAATGATGTCATGTTTTGACCTTCTCTGTTCTTGGTTTGTCACTGAATAAAATGGAGAGCACCTATGCTGGTATTTTGAACCTTGGGAAGTTGCCTTTCCATGGCATTACATTACGGGGGTGGGGGGGGATAGTTTTTTCTTTCCCCCATCCCCCACCCTATTAGAATGTAAGTTCCTTGAAGTCAGGGACTATATATTTTTTCCCATTTATATCTATTTCCTTCCTCAATACAGTACCTAATACAGAGCAAACTATTATAAAAGCTTAATTGACCACCCTTTCCTCTCTGTCTTAATCTGTTCTTTGTTTAATTTCAGACCTACTCATAGAAATCTACTGCATAATTAGCAGTCTTTCTGCTAGTTAATGGAATTTCATTTTGAGTATGATAATAATAGAATTATCTATTATTAATAAGGTTTTGACATGAATACAACTATTAATAATAATTAATTAGTACCAATTATTATTGTTACATCAGCCAGAGACTAGGCTTTTCCTTCCTCCCCCTTTGTTAATAATTTTACCCTATCTGTGATTATATCAGTATATAAATCTGGTGAGGAACTCCCCTTTACCAATGTAGATCAAAAGTGACTGGCTGGGTGGTTCAGTTGATAGAGTGAAATTCTGCTTTAGACATTTACTGGCTGTGTAAGCCTGGGGAAGTCACTTGTCCTTTATCAGCCACAGATTCTTTTTTTTTTTTGCTTTTTGGAGGGGGAAAGACAGGACAATTGGAGTTAAGTGACTTGCCCAAGGTCAGACAGCTAGAAAGTGTTAAGTGTCTTAGACCACATTTGTACTCAGATCCTCCTGACTCAAGGGCCAGTGCTCTCTTCACTGCACCACCTAGCCACCCCCTTGAGATAATATTTAGGTATTGTAGCAGTGATAGTAGTATTTATGGTAGTAGTAGTATCAGCAGCAGCAGCGATGGTGGCAGCAGCAGTTCTATCAAGTACCTGCACAGCCAACTTAGCTTAGAAAATTACCTGGCCAATTGAGAAATTAAGTGGCTTATCCAAAGTCATACTTCCAGTGTGTGTCAGAGACTGGACTTGAACTTGGGCATTACTGACTGTAAAGCCAAGCACTTGCAGCTATCCAGAGGACTGCTGCTGTGAATAGCTCTAAAGTTCTGATCACATAGTATAGTGAACTCTCTATTTATTCAGCAGTAAACTAAAGCAAAACATTCACAGAAACCAGAGTACAGCATTCACAATGGTATAACAAAACAACTTATTAAAGTGGCCACATAGTTTTAAACAAAAGATATCATTCAGTAAGTCCTTAACTCAATCATCCTTAAGGGGTACAAGGTACAAAGTACAAAGTTCTCCCACCCCTAAGTCCATAGTAAATCAAGATCTTGTCAGTCAGCACTAAGTACCCAAGGAAAGATCTTTTCGTCTTTGCTTGAGGCTGGCTCCCAAAGTCCATGGTTCCTCTTCCATGATCCCAACTTTTGCCTGAATTCACCCAACTGTCAACTGGATTCACAGGCAGGCAGCTCTCAGCTCCTCATCCAACTCCCTATCCAGTTCCTTGCCCAGTTCCCATTCCATATTGAAGCTCCCAGTGTCCAGTCCACCTCAAGTTTCTGTTTCTGGGAAGACAAAGCTTAACAGAGTCAAAACACCACTCATGCACATTGCTCGCACCATCATCAATTCATTATCTGCCTGTGAAATCAACACAGACCCAGAAATAAGGTCTAATAAATCAACAGAAATCATCAGTATAGTCCCAGGACCTCTGAAGCCCTCCTCCAGTATTTCTATAAACAGAGAACAAGAAAGTCTTCTTTCAGGGCTTCTGAACCTGCAGTAAGGTCCCAGTATCTGTACAAAGTATCCAAACACAAATCAACAGAGACAAAACAGAACAGACAGAACAGACAACAGAGTCCTGGATACCACAAGTTTTCACCTTCTCAGCTCTGCTCTGTCCCGGTTTGTGCTCCTGTTTATATATGGTAGTTCTTAAACATTCTGTCTCTTTGTTGGTGTGTTTTAATAATTTTGAAACTAATCATCTGGGGACTTAAACCCCAGGATGATTGTTTAAATTCTTGAGGAGTTGTAGCAACCCCTAGAATGGTCCTTAGGAAACTATTGTTAAAGATGGAGTCTTTATTTTTTTATCTTCCCCCCCCCCAAAAGAATCTGGGATCCAACAAATCCAGTGACCTTAGCAGGGGGAGGGAAAGGTATGTCCTTGATCAATACTGTAGCAGTGGATGAGTTGGAGATCAAAGGAGAGGAAATGATGACTCAGTGCCACTTCCATCCTACTCAGTAGCTCTGGCATAAAGACTAAGTTAAGGGGAAAAATATGCTTTGGAGGCAGACTGGTGCCACTGGTACTACCATTAACTTCTAGGATATGGACAGATAGGTGGCCAACTAAGGAAGTATCAATTTTATTTTTAATTCTTCCTCAAGCAATAAGCAAAATATAATGACTTCTCATAAGATATCTTGTTACATTATTTAGTTGGAATCATACAGATATCTAAAAACACTTTTTGAGGGTCCTGCTCTCTGCTTGGTGATATTCCTCAGAAATGCCTTTGTTTTTAATACCATTGTGACAAATCAAGGCTGAATGATCAAGACCCTTGAGCACTTTTCCGAAGTTGGTTTTAAGAATCCTTTTACATACACAGATTTGTTCCCCCCCACCCCCACCCTGAGTGATTGGTTCAGTTGATGGAAAGCTAAATTCAGAAGATTACATTTGCTATCCAAAATGTCAAAACAGTGCCAGCTGCTTCTGCCATTCTTGCAACAGCTAACAAAAGCCTGCCTTCTAGAAAATCAGAATTCACTCAGTATGATATGCAAATGAGCAATGGGGCTCCTCCTTTTTTGTCTTTCTGACACCCAAGTTGACATGTCCCATTACTGATTCTTTCTGCATTTCCTCTCTAATATGAAGAGAAGCAACATGGAATAGCAGAGGCAGCGTTGGCCTTGGGAATCAGGACACTGGGGTTTGAATCTCTGTTTATCTATAGGCCATACTGGAAAGAAAACAGGATTTTCAATCTGAGGACCAACTCCATTTCCTATTTACCTGTCTGACCTTTGGGCCTCAAATTTGCTCAGACTCCTCCCTTTCACTTTTTACACCTTGGACCCAACCTACCTTTACTGCTTTATTCCCATCCACTTCTTTTCATGCACTTTTCCCTCCAGCATAATTAGGGTCTTGCTGTCTCTCTTATGCAATACTCTATCAAAGGACTGTCTCTGAGCCTTTTCCCAGGCTATTCCCTATTCCTGTAATTCACTGCCTCCTCATTCTACCGTGTTCCCCCGATAATAAGACACTGCCTTATTTTTTTTTTTGGACAGAAAAACACCAGAGGGCTTATTTTCAGGGGAGGGCTTATTTTAATGAACATTGACAGCAATTTTAATAAACAGGTAAATGTGAACAAAAAAATGTACCTTTATTCAATAATGATCATGTCATCTTCTTCAACAACATCGTCATAAGTGTCCATACCCTGAATTCCGTCCTGGATGTCTTGCGCCTCCATTTCCTTCAGAAGAAGTGGACCCAATCTGTCATGTCCAGCAATATAGCTCTCTTTAAATGAATATGTCTTGTCCAGATAACCTGCTCGTAGTGCCTAGGTGACACAGCTGTCAGTAATTTTATCCCATGACTTCTTCACCCAAGTCATGACTTCTTGCAGGCAGGGCTTCACAAAGTTTCCACGCTGATTTCTTTCCATTCTATTTTCAGTGTAGTCATTGGCTTCCATGCGCAAATGGTCCTTGAATGGCTTCTTTATTGCAATATCACAGGTCTGGAGATAGGCAGTCATTCCTGCAGGAATCATTACTTGATCTATTCTTCTCTCTGCAAGGAAGTTCTTCATTTCTTTAGCGCAGTGAGTGCTGGCTGAATCCCAGACTATCAGACCTCTTTGGTTACCTTGCATAACAAGTGGCAGCATTAAATCAACCCACTTTCTTATAACGGCTTGTGTACACCAGGCTTTTTCTGTTTCAAGAACATAAATGCCAGATACATGTTCAATAGTATCTTTCTTGCCCTTACTGATGATTAGAGGTGTGGCTTTCTTTCCATCCAAATGAATTGCCAAAACACAGGTGACCCGTGCACTTTCATAGCCAGTGGTGGGAATGTAGATTGACGTTGCACCCCTGTGATGAATTGTTGTTTGAGATCCTTGTCCCATAAACACTGCAGTTTCATCCATAGCAATCATATTGCAGGTTTGGTACTTGGAAATGTCGATCCTATCAATAAAGGACTTGAATACAAGTGCACGTTTAATAACTTCAGCATCTTCCAGCTTAAACAGTGTTGTTGATCTTCTTAGGGACAGTTCATACCTGTACCGTTGAAGGAAACCGTCCAACCAGTGTTGTGATGCTTTGAATCCTTCTGAGACCATTTCAAACTCTGGTGCCATTGAAAGGGCAAATGCTTGAATATCAGCCCTGTGCACAACCAAGGCCTTTGCTCTCCTGTCAGCAATCCATTCACCAATGAGGATCTCCAAGTCAGGATATAAGGGCTGCTGACCTGATCCAGACCTGCACTTTTTCCCTTTTCCCTCATCCACCTGTTGATTGAGGTTATTATAATCTGCTCTCCATTTTCTGACCATTTGAAGATCCAAAAGTTTTTCTTTACAGAAAACTGCAAGATTCTTGCCATGTGACTCCTCTACAATTGCTTTCTTATACTCAACAGTATAGCTCTTCCTTTTTGTACTCATGTCTGGGGGTCAAAACAGACAGAATAATAAAATTATGACCATCAGTCCTTCTTTTCACTCCATCATGCTCCCTGAGTTCTTCTTTTTTCCTCCATCATGCCCTTTTTATCCTCCATCATGCCCCCTCATTCCCGCTTACATACCGGGTTTTTATGTTGTCCTGCCTCAGCTCTCCTCCGCGGTACTGCTCTCAATGGCACCAGCAAGCAAATCACTGAGGAAGAACAGGATGACGCGCTCACTGCTGCAGCTCTGATTGGATGCAGCTCGGAGCTCAGCGTGCATTTCACCCGGGGGGGAGGGGAACGGTGCATACAGAGGGTACCGTAATATAGCGTGTAGCGCAGGGGATCACCTTCACTACAGTAGCAATCTCAATAGGGCTTATTTTCGGGGGAGGGCTTATTTTAGAGGAATCTTACACAGTAAGGGGAGGGCTTATTTTTGGGATAGGTCTTATTATCGGGGAAACACGGTAGCTCTTAGCATCACTAGTTTCCTTTAAATCTCATGTCAAAGAAATCTTCCATCATGAAGCTTTTTCTGATTCCTGTAGCCCCCCAAATTACCTTCTATATAATTTGCACATAAATGGTGCAGTAAACATGAATGGTGCACATAAAAGGGCATTGAATATGAGGTCAGAGGTCCTGGATGAAAATTATACCTCTGACACTTAATACCCATGTGACCTAGGACAAATGTAAGGAATATGTTAACCTTCCCAACCCACTAAAAATAAAAGCCTAGGAGAAGCTAAAAAAATTCTGGGATAGAAGTTGAGTCACTCTGTCAGAGTAACACCAGTACTAACAATCCACCTCCCTTTTCTTTTTTTTTTTAATGCTTTATTAACTTCTGATTTACATCATTCGTTTCTGCCAGATTTTGAGTTACAAATTTTCTCCCTGTTTTACCCCCACCCATCCCCCCAAAACAGCAGTCCCACAGGATATCCCCACCTCCAATCTGCTCTCTCTCATATTTTCTCCCATACTCGTTTCGACTTTTCCAGTGGATCTCTATGCCTCAGTGCCTGTATATCTTATTTCTTAATTACATGTAAGATGGTATTAATAATAGTATATATATATAAATATATATACATATACACACACACACACACATATATATATATATATATTTGAATATTTGATTTTAAAACTTTCAATTCCAGATTCATTCCCTTCCCCCCCTGCCACGCACCCCCACTGGGAAGACAAGCAGTTCAGTATAGGTTGTACACGTGTGGCTAATGCAAAACAATAATATAGTAGATATATTGTAAAAGACTGACTATATTTCCCTCCCTCCTATCCCACCTCCCACTTGTTCTATACTCTACTTTGATCTTGTCCCTTTTCAAAAGTGGGTGCTTCCAACTTCCCTCCCCCCAGCCTGCCCTCCCTTCCATCATCCCCCCTCTCATCCCCTTCCCCCCTATTCTCCTGGAGGGTGAGATCCCCTATTTAGTGTATATTTCCCTCCCTCCTCAAGCCAGATTCAATGGGAATCAGGTTGACCCATTCCCTTTTGCCTTCCTATTCTTCCCTTCCATTGTAACCATTTTCTCTTGCCTCTTCTGTATGAGATAGTTTGCCCCAATCTGTCTCTCCCCATCTCCTCTCATTATATTCCTCTCACCTCTTAATTTCACCTTTTAAGTATCATCCATTCCTGTTAAATTGGTCCTGTGCCCTCTATCTATGTATACCTGTAAACATATATACACACATTCACATATGTATTCATATGCCCACATACCCTCATATATATATATATATATATATATATATATATTTCTAATCTCTTCAACTACTGAGAAAAGTTTCATAAGTTACAATTATTGTTTTTCCATGTAGGAATGTTAATAGTTCAACTTTGATAAGTTTCTTATGATTTCTTTTCCCTGTTTACCTTCTCATGCTTCTTGTATCTGAATGTCAAATTTTCTATTCAATTCTGGTTTTTTTTTTTTCAGCAAGAATGCTTGAAAGTCCTGTATTCCACTGAATGACCATATTTTCCCCTGAAACATGATTCTCAGTTTTGCTGGGTAGGTGACTCTTGGTTTTAATCCCAGCTCCCTTGACCTCCGGAATATCACATTTCAAGCCCTTTAATCGCTCAGTGTAGAAGCTGCCAGATCCTGGGTTATCCTGATTGTGTTTCCACAATATTCAAATTGTTTCTTCCTGGCTGCTTGTAATATTCTCTCCTTAATCTGGGAATTCCAGAACCTGGCTATAATATTCCTAGAAGTTTTCTTTTTGGGATCTTTTTCAGGAGGTGATTGGTGGATTCTTTCGACCTCTATTTTGCCCTCTGTTTCTAAAACATCAGGGCAGTTTTCTTTGAGAACTTCCTGGAGGATGCTTTCTAGGTTCTTACTTTGGTCATGGCTTTCAGGTAGTCCAATAATTTTTAAATTATCTCTCCTGGATCTATTTTCCAGGTCAGTGGTTTTTTCCCATGAGATATTTCACATTGCCTTCTATTCTTTCATTTGTTTGGATCTGTTTAACAGAATCTTGATTTCTCATAAAGTCATTAGCTTCCATTTGCTCCAATCTAATTCTGAAGCAATAATTCTCCTAATTGAGCTTTTGAGATTCTTTTTCCATCTGGCAAATTCGACTTTTTAAGGCATTCTTCTCCTCATTGCCTTTTTGAGCCTCCTTTGCCATTTGAGTCAGTCTGTTTTTTAAGGTATTATTTTCTTCAGTCAGGCTGTTGACTCTCATTTCATAATTTTCTTGCATCGTTCTCATTTCTCTTCCCAATTTTTCCTCCACTTCCCTTATCTGCTTCTTAAGGTCCTCTATGGCCTGTAACTAGCTTGTATTTTCCTTTGAAGCTTTTGGTGCAGGAGTTCTGACTTCACTGTTTTCCTCCTGTTCCATGCCTTGCTCCTACTTGTCCCCAAAATAGGAGTGTAATGTTGGAATCTTCTGTCTGCTTTGTTTCCTTTGCCTGCTCATTTTGCCACTCAATTATTTGACTTTTGTGCTTTTTTGCCACAGTAGGACTCTGCCACCAGACAGGGGAGTTTTCATCCCAAACGCTGGGGTTTTCTCAGCTGCCAGAGGTATTAGATGGGTGCCCTCTCTGAGGTCTCCACACTCTCTGGAAAGCTGGACACACACCCCAGGACCTCCACCCTAGACTGCAATCCAGATCCAAGAAGGTTAAAACAAGAGCGATTACCCCTCAGACTGGTGCTTGGTCCCCCTACACTCTACAGGCAAGGAGCTGAAGCCGCCATGTGGCGCTGGCAGGCTGTGCCAGCATCTCAGCGGTTTCTCGCCCCAGCGGGTAAAAGCCACGCACTCCCACTTACTGGGTCCCAAAGTCCACACTGCATTGGCCTCTCACCTTGTCCTTCGCATCTGTGTATTGATAAATCTGGAAAAGGCCACAGCTGCTGCTGATCTGGAGTCCCTCTGGCTGGGTGGTCAGGCCCGCCCTGGGGTGTAGCCTTGGCATGGGGCTGGGCTTGGCTCCCAAAGCGCTGTGCTGGATTCCTGCCAGCCTGCCAGTCTGTCCTCACTGGGAGGTTAGCTTCTCTGTGTCATTTTGTGGTTTCTGCAGCTCCAAAGTTTGTTTAGAGTCCCCTTTTTTACATGGATTGGGGAGGGTGGAAGCTGGAGCTGTGGGAAGGTTGTGCTTCTACTCCACCATCTTGGCTCACAGTCCCACCTCCCTTTTCTTGATGAGAGGAAGTTTGACTATCAACTAGCCTCCAATTCTCCAATAATCTTACTTCTCCTTACTAGCATGAATGAACACTAGTCCCCAAGTCCAGGTTCCTCACTACCTGTCTCCAAAGCCTGGTCCTACTAGACAAAGATAAGAAGCCTATAAAAATCCACCAGGCTTTATTGTTTGGGTAGAGAGTGCCTGTAATGGTAATAGGAATTTGAAAATCTTCCCTGCCCCTTAATAGGCTTAGGTGAATTTGAGGACCTTTCCTGATTTGAAAATAAACTATGCCTTCTAATAGGCTGAATGTGGTCACATGGAGCCTTTGGTGGGAGGCTTGTTTTTCAGGAAGGCACAGCTTTTGTTATTTTGTAGTCAAGTGGTTCATGAAGGTTGTGATGTTCTCTGACCCTGGAGAAGGCTATTTATACCTCTAAGATGAGGTTTTGCTTTGGGGGCTCACTTTGGGAAGAGTTGTATGATTTGGCCAGATGAGACTCTGGGTAGCTGTAGAGCCCCCTGGCTTTGAAAATCCAGATGCTGGTGCTTCTCTCTCTGGTGACCAACTGTATGTATGTGATGGTCAGACAGCTAGAAACCCTGTCTGTTGGTCTGCTGAATTGTGTTATTTTCTCTGTCTGTATTTTTGTCTGCTTGTAATTTGTTTGTATTTTCTCTGAAGTTCAGGGTGCTGACTTTTTCCCCTGAACTAGGTAAATAATATGTTTGATTAAAGTAAGATTGTTAAGCCTTTTTGAGTTGCTTTTCTGTAGAAAAATAGATCAAAGAACCTGTGCTAGAAGCCATCCTGGGTATGCTAGGGTGCTTGTTACTACAGTACCTTAGGTGCATAATTTCTACCAGAGTTCCAAAGGTTCCCAATTCCACCTGGGGCCACTAGCAGACCTATTTCCATCATTGTCCCCCACTGTCTTTTATTTCATGAGTATCTCTCCTCAATAAAGCTGGCTTGCTTTACTGTCTTGTTGAGAGTTCCATGTTTCATTACATTAGACTATCTATATTCTGAAACTCACTGAGACTCTCTTAAGGCAACAAGCCACTTAACCTCCCAGGTTTTTACTTTCAACAACTGTAAAATGAGGGACCTGTGCTGAATAGCCTATGATAACCTTTTCTAAATCTATGAGTCTATATATTTACATAGTCTCCCTTATACTTTGAAAGCAGGGTCTATTTCTTTTTGTCTTTGTATCCCTGGTGCCTAGTATGTACCAGACACTTATTAAATGCTTATTGAATGATCTTTAAAATGAGTGTGTTAGATTGGTGAAATCTGTGGCCTCTTCTACATTGAAAACCTGTGGCTGGGTGATCTTGACCATTTCATTTAGTTGAGTTTCAACTTTCTTATTTGTAAAATGGGGATGTTCAAGCCCTGATTATTTTACAGTGGCTAACTTTTTAGAGCTTAGAAGGACCTCCAATCTCTATGCAAATCTATGGTTTATAAATTATTCTAGGAAAAGAATTCCCTTCCTATTCCATGGAGATAAACTCTAAAGTGAGATTGTTGTTTATAGATGAATTCATGAGTGTTTACTTTTCTCTAAAGCTCCCCACTTTTAGATACTCTTTCATATCTGGCTATTTATAGATTAAAACTCCAGTTAGAAGTGAATGGTCTTATCAGATCTCTTTAGCAACTGCTAATTTCCCTTTTAATAAGAAGGGTGAGGAGCAGAAGCAGGGCTTTCTGCAAACAACAGCCATGGTGGCATAGCAGCAATAGAAACCAGGAAGAGGAGGAGGTAAACTTGGAAGAACACCAAGGATAATGGGAACTATCTGAATTAATGAATTTTGATTTTGCAAATCAGAAGAGCATCCTATACTATCTTTCTTCATAGGGCAATTGACAGGGAGAAAGAACCAACAGCAAGAATAGGGGACTTATGTTACCTGAATGACTCCCTTTCTTTCTTTCTTTTTCTTTCTTTCTTTCTTTCTTTCTTTCTTTCTTTCTTTCTTTCTTTC
>NW_027187351.1:26760294-26762902 GCF_028583685.1 Petaurus breviceps papuanus
TTCTTTCTTTCTTTCTTTCTTTCTTTCTTTCTTTCTTTCTTTCTTTCCTTCACCATTCTGCATTTACTTGCCCTTCCCTTTTTATTATTCTCTTAATCTAAAAGTATTCTTTCCTTCCAGCTCTAGTGAGCATTTGGGAGTTGAAATGGAATGGGAAGAAAAAAGTGGAGCCATTTGCAAGCATGCCAAAGTCAATACAAGACAATAGCAACTGATATGTGTGAATTTTCTTCTCTAAAGCAGCAGAATCTAACATGGAAACTATAGCATGACCCTGCAAGGAGTATGATCAATCAACTGGAGGGTAGGAAGATGTGTGCTCTCCCCCTCTGCCATAGCTACTTCTGGAGTTTTTCTCTACCAGTAACTTCTCTCCCCTATCTTTTAATACTCCTCTTCTCCTCCTTCAGTGCAGGAGTTATTGGGAAAATCCCATGATATCCCTCTACCCAAAGCATACGTATCTTTTGCTCCCCAAAGCTCTTCATGGCTGGAGCAGAAACCCTTTAGAAGGTGTGTTCTGGTTTCCAGAACAGTGACAGGTTAATAAGAATCAGAACTCTCCCCATTTTTCATTTTGGATGTGCCAAAGGGAGTCACATAATATAAGCAGACAGGTATGAGTGGTGAGAACTCATTGCATTCTTGCAAATTCCTACGTCTTTCTTACTCACCTACTACCAAGGGTACCATTATCTTTCATGTCCCCTAGGTTTAGAGCCTCACTTTCATCTTAGACTCAACTCTCCCTCACTGCATATACTCAATCAGTTGCCAAATTTTGTTGCATCTACCTCCATATCTTTTCCATCTATCCCCTTATCTCTATTCACACAGCTGTCACCCCATCCAACATTTATCATCTCTTCCCTTGACTACTGCAATAACCTAAATAATCTCCCTGCCTTATACCTCTTCCCTCTCCAATCCATATTTCATAGAACTGCCTTGGTGATTAATCTTTCTGAAGTGCAGGTTTGATCATGTCACTCCCCTAGTCAATAAACTCCATTGTTTTATTCTTGATTCTAGGATCAAATATTATTTCAACTTTTTCCACCTTTTTTAACTTTTGTTTATGTGTAATCTTTATAACATAGATTATTATTAGTAGTTGTACAAGTATGTAATTTACATATGGGAACATGTGTTATAAAAAAAATCAGTTGGACACCACTGTTCTAGAATACTTATAGGATGCAGTACAGAGAGTCTGAAACCTAATCAGTCACTGGAATCACAATCATTCAATAAACATAAATCAACTACCTATTGTGTGCCAGACACTGTCCTAAGCCTTAGGGCTACAAAAGAAAGTAAAAAAAATACAGTCCCTGCTCACATGGAGCTCATAGTCTAATGGTGAAGATGATATACAAACAGTTTTGTACAATTAAGCTATACGTGAGATAAATCGGAAGTAATCTATAGAAGAAAGGCAAAGTCCTCTAATAGAAAGTAGGATTTTAGCTGGGGCTCCAAGGAGGTCAAGCAAGCCATGAGATAGAGAGGAGGAGAAAGTGTCTTCTAGACATGGGAGTTAGTCAGTGAAAATGCCTGGAATCAGAGATGAAATGTCTTGTTTGAAGAATAAATGGGAGAGCATTTGGCAAAGAGAAACAAGTGGGAAATTAGAGCTAATGAAATATTTGCATTTCTGCTTATAGATTAGTTTTTGTTTGCTTCTGTCTGAGTTAGGGTATGGTATCAATTTGCCTTTTTTTTGCCAATTCAGGGCACATAAGCAATTAAACAGCAAGCATTTATTAAGAATATACTATTTATCTGACTTGATACTAGGCCCTGGGTATGCAAAGACAAAAATAAAAACATTCCTGCCTTCAAGGAGTTTGCCTTCGCTTCAGGGAGACTATATCTATATCTATCTATAAATGTGTATGTAAGTATATGTATATATATATATGTATATAATACATATAAATGTGTAAAAATGTATGCAAAAGAAATATGAATGTAATAATGTGCCCAAGAGAGACCAGCAAAGCTGTTTGGTGGAAAGTGTGAAATGACAGAGATACTAAAACAAAAGGAGGAAATTCTTTCTTGGGTAAAAGAAGCATTCCCATTGAATTCAATTACCTTAAGAAAAGGGTAGCAAAGACGATGTAATGTGCCTCATGTCATGGATTGTTTTTATTTTTTTTTCATTTTTATACTTTCAGTTTAATTGATGTTTTATTTTTCCATCAAAAATATTTACAGATTATTATCTTTACATGAGAATTCTCTTGTAACAAAGTAAAAGAGTCAAGCAGAAGGAAAAATATAGTGACTTCATCTGAAAGTTTATGCAACATTTCAGATCTGTAGCACCCCCATTAAAAAATAACAGGAATCTATTTTCTCTTCCTCCATACCCTCCACTCCATTAAAAAAGAACAAATTTCTTGTAACAAATATGCATAGTAAAGGAAAACAAATATGTCAATGGCTGTATACATATGTATGTATCACATATCATCTGTCTGTCCATCCATCTATCTATCTAGTCTACCTGTCGGTCTATATAATTTATCTATCTGTCTGTCTATCTCTCTCTATATCTATCTATCTATCTATCTATCTATCTATCTATCTATCTATCTAT
>NW_027187351.1:26762912-26764448 GCF_028583685.1 Petaurus breviceps papuanus
TCTATCTATCTATCTATCTATCTATCTATCTATCTATCTATCTATCTCTGTCTGTCTATCTAATCTATCTGTTTATCTGTCTGTCTATCTGTCTATCTCTCTCTCTCTAGCAATCTGCCCTAGGGCATATTGTATTGTCTTTGCTACCCTTTTATTAATGCAGTTGATCAATTTAAGCCTCACACCCCTTCCACAGTAGAAATACTCCTTTTATACTAAGAAAGATAAACCTCTCTATCTTTTCATTTATATGTAAAGATCTCATAGGTACAGAGATATAAATTTTATTCTGCACCTTTTATTCATCACCTCTCTTTAATGGATAGCATGTTTAATTACTGGTCCTCAAATCATAACTGATTATTGTATTGATTATGTTTCGTATAGCTTTCAAAGGTACTTGTATTTACAGCAGTGTTGTCATTGTATAAATTGTTCTTCTGATTCTGCTCACTTCTCTCTGATTCATTTCATACAAAACTTTCCATGTCTTTTTGAAATCATCTATTCCTTATTTCTCATAGTACAACAGTACTTGCTACATTCATATACCATAATTTATTCAGCCATTCCTCAATGATTGGCCTCTTCATTTGGAAAGGCAAGGCAATTGGGGTTAAGTGACTTGCTCAAGGTCACACAGGTTGACATAGTGTCAAGTGTCTGAGGCCGGATTTGAACTTAGAACCTCCTGATTCCAGAGCTCTATTTACTGTGCCACCTAGCTGCCCCAGGATTTTTTTAAAGCAGAAACAGAAGGCAAAGAGAAGTTTTTAATGACCATCAGAGAATGGACAATTCATATTTACCTACCAGTCCTAGATAAGACCTAGGTATGTACTATTTGCATTTGCAAACCGTTCTTTCTCCTATACAAGAAGGGCAATGAAATGAACGATTGTGTTTCTAGTCTCCAAGGAGAGAATGAACTATTACTGGAAAAAATGGAGGAAGTATCTCAAGGAAGAAACAAGGAATACGAAGAATTGAAGGAGTGGCATAGTGGAGTTATAACCTGTGCCAAGAAGATGACAAGGAGAAGGAAAGAACAAAGAGGTAATGTAGACCATTTGGAGCTAAGTAGCATAGAGGAGGCTCGCCCTGCAGAGGGGAACCTTTGCTATCTTAGAAGGAATTAGCTCCTTGAGCTCTAATGCATGTGGATTTAAAGATGCCATTAGGCAAGATGACATCCATTAATGCTCAAGAGGAAGTATAATCAAATAGTGATGATCAAAAATATAATGCTGAGGCTTACTGAGGCAGCTGTTTGTCAAGATGGAGGTCTTCTGGGGATGTGGATCTGGGAAGTGATAGAGAACCTCTTGAGAACTATCCAACTTGAAACTACTCATTCCTGATGATTCATGTGGGGACAAATGAAGGTACCAGAAGGAAACTAGACCATATATATAATGTCTATCTATTTGTGTGTGTACATATACACACATATAGACAGACAGACAGAGACAGACAGACAGACAGACACATAGATAGATAGATAGATAGATAGATAGATAGATAGATAGATAGATA